>NC_056744.1:488239172-488456672 GCF_019279795.1 Protopterus annectens
ACAACAATAATATGTTGTGACACCAGTTAGACCAGATTACATGTATCCAGTGGACACGTGTGCGAAATGGGCAGCTATGTATGGGGCAATATTTTTTTTTTTGGCAACAGATTGCCCTTTTTTTATTTTTCAGGGGAGAGTGGGATGTTGGGGCGGGATAGTAGGTATATTTGAGGAGGTAGGTTGGGTAGGTTAACAGACAAGACAAACAAGACGCATACAGGGGCAGTATATGACATGTGAGGGGTAAACACCTTGATGGAGAGGGTTGTTGGGAAATCAGAAGCCCATAAGCCCCCTAGTGGAAGCAGTGGAACTGAGGTCCCCACCCATGGGCAGTCACCACTGCACCTTCACAGCACCGAAGGTGGCTGTGCTGTAGGCTGAGTTGGAGATCTAGGCTGACCCTCTAGATGCAACATGTGGCCCTCAAGCTGACATAGCAGATCTCCAAACTGCTGATTGAGCTTGCTATGCACCATGACCCGGACCTGGCGACAGGTGACAGATTCCTGTCCATGCCCACTCCCAAGGAGGGCGAGCCCCATTCCCTGAGGCAGTTCCACCTGAAGGTGGTGCAGGACCAACGGACAAGGGGGTCCTGGGTTGGGCTTCAGACGTGTTGGTGCCTGGTGCCACGGCCAGCTGAGGTGGAACAGGTGGGTCTGCTGGGAACCGCATTCCAATATGTGCTATGGTGTTTATGGTTTATCAACATATGTGGGTTAGTAATAGTCAAAACATTCCAGGATTAGGTATAACAGCATGCATACATATTCCCATTAACCCAGACACCAGATATGGAACAGTTGCATAGCAAACAGAACACATGCATATATGGGACCACAGTGGTAATAACAACAGCATGCAGGTACATTGATGGCACCATGCCACCAATGTTGGAGTATTTCAACATAGCACATTCATAGAAGCAGATTTAAATAATTATCAAATAATAGGACATATGTCCCAACATTACAGTGAAGTCATCACATACCAATTGAGGTGGGTATTTAGTGTATTGTTGGAGATATGGTGGGGGGGAGAAAGATGTCAATTAACAGCTAGTATATTCCTGTAGTTCGCATTACTTTCCTAGTCAGTGCTGTTATCTGTATCTTATAAGTATTACTACACTACCCTATTGCCTTAGTTTTGACAGTGTTATGGCTGTCGACAACTATATACATGAACTGGTTTTACCTGCAGTATACACCTCTTACCTGGTATACCTGTGCAGGAATTGTTTGTTAACACTAACAGTTTCTACACATACTCCCAGATTCCAGGTTGATATTATGCATATATCTGTCCAACTCTTTTTGCACAGACTCTGGCCATGTCTTGACCACATGCAGGTGAACCAGGACATATGTAGGGTATTGCCCTCTTCAACCTTTAGTGACTTACAACACTCTTATACAGGATTTCCTAGACAGTTATATTATGTAGCACAGTGTGCATGACAGTGATCAGTTCTACCTTATTATTCAGAGCAACTGCAACACTCAAAATGCCATACAATACCAGAGTAAACAGTACCAGTACAGGGAATCAAACTTTTATTTCCCAGCACAGTGTTTGTATCTGATGTACCTGTGGGAGCAATGTTTGTTAGCACTACCTGACTGTTGCCACACAAAGTACCAGATTTCACATTAGTATTATGCACTTACATCTCACTCTGTTACTGTACACACTCTCGTCACAGCTTGACAACATGGGGGTGTAGATGGGACATACTTGGCCTAATGCTCTCATAACATTTTGGGGAGTTGCTAGTGTGACAGGTTTGTTTTTATAGATGTGTGATAATCAGTTGTATTTCCTGGTCTGCTGCCTAAACATCTGGGATCACCCCACTGATGTCCCAGGGGGACAGGGTGACAGGCAGCAGATATGGGCCAATATACTGGACATTCTGGATATATCTGTACAGTTGTAGAGTATGATTCTGTATGCACCCTACGTCCACTCCCAGGATTCAGGCCATGGCTGTGTCTGCTAACACTAAAACACTGTCCATCACAGTTGTGTGTGCTTAATGGATATTGCTGTATATCTCTTATCTGATTTCTGTGTATAATTCTCCTGTTGTTTTACATTCTGACTTTGTATTACATCACTCTTATACAGGATTTCCTAGACAGTTATATTATGTAGCAGAGTGTGGGTGACAGTGATGAGTAATACCTTATTATTCAGAGCAACTGCAACACTAACAATGCCAAACAATACCAAAGTAAACAGTACCAGTACAGGGTATCACTCTTTTATTTCTGGGCACAGTAATCGTACCTGACGGACCTGTGGGAGCAATGTTTGTTAGCACTACCTGACTGTTGCCCCACAAAATACCAGTTTTACATTAGTATTATGCACTTACATCTCACTCTGTTACTGTACACGCTCTGGTCACAGCTTGACAACATGGGGGTGTAGATGGGACAAACTTGGCTTATTACTCTCATAGTTTGGGGAGTTGCTAGAGTGGAAGGTTTGTTCTTATAGATGTGTGACAATCAGTTGTATTTCTTGTTTGCAGCCTATATGTCTGGGAACATCACACTGATTTCCCAGGGGGACACAGTGACAGGCAGCAGATATGGGCCAATTTACTGGACATTCTGGACATATCTGTACAGTTGTGGGGTATGATTCTGTATGCAGACTACTACCACTCCCTGGATTTGAACCATGGCTGTGTATGCTAAAAATACAACAGTTCACATCTCAGTTGTGTGTGTTATTTGGATTTGGTTGTCCATATTTTCACTGTTTTCTGTCTACGTCTCTCCCAGTTGTACTAGCTGACTTCTGGAGATTACACCAGTCATATACAGAAATTCCTACGCATTTTTTTATTTATATTGCACAGTGTGGGTAACAGTGCTTAATGCAACAGTACTATTAAGTGATTGCAAATCTACATTACCATATGATACCAGAGTAAACACATGCAGTCCAGCAGCTAAACCTTCATTGTCAGCCTATTATGCTTTTATTTACATACAACCTATATGAGGCTCTTCCTGCCATATTCTCTGGTGTATGCAGTACTTGTTTTAAACAATACAGGTTTTATACAGGCGATTAACTTACTAATACTGTAGATTTATTTCCTATGACAGTACATGCAAGAGTATTACTAACCTGCCTCTCATTGCAACCTCTCCAAGTGACATCCATGGGCCTCCTGGTTCACAGCCCACTCACTTGCCACTGTGAAGGAAATAAGAGGAATATTTAGCCATACCTATCCATAATATAAATGAGCTGGCAGTTATTAAACAGGTAGTGGAGTGATACTTACACACTACTGGGACCTCCCCCGTCGTCCTAGCCTCTTGGATCCACTTATCCAAGAGATCCCCCTTTCATCACTTCAGGTTGGCATAGTGATGCCTGACCTGCTCACCAGTTTGGGGTATGCCAGTGGCACTGGTGAGGTCACGGGCGGGATGGTCTCAGGCTTCCACTTTATATTGGAAACCCTGGTACTGCCCCTGCAGCAGTCTCTGCACATGGTCTTTGACAAGGAGTCCTGACATGACTCTGGACTCCTGGATGCTCCAGAACTGCACCCAAACGTGCACTCCCTCTCCCATTCCAGACATGGTGCCTGCAAGGGGAAGCTATAACCAGTTATGAGATGTATTTCCGCCTGTTGGGTTTAAATAGGACCAATTTTCTGCACTTTGCTGTGATTGGACGATTTTCAAAAGGCTAAGCTATTGGCAAACCTGCTTACCTAAGGTTGGCATTGTTTCAAGAGGTATACCAATGGGCAAATTTAGTTAGCTGGCCTACACATTGCTTACACCTAATAAGATGGTCTGTGTAATGCTTAGCATTCGTTAATATTTAATTTGCATTATATTTGCTTTTTGGCATTGATTTATTATTCATTACATGTTATATATGTGTCTGGCATCCATGATTCATGTGTACGTACACTGTATGGGGCTCTTGTGTTTATTAGGGGGCTTCAACACATTATTACAATTACACCTCACATCTGGGCTTACTGCAATACTCCAAGTCACATATCTGTGTTATGTAGTAAGTTATACGGGTCAATATTATATTTTCGAAAGTTTCAGACATTGAACACCATATGGTCGACACCATATGAGAAATGTTTGAAATTTTGAAACTATAATAAAAAAAATAAATAAAAAAATATACTTACCTAAACGCTGTAGGCAGGGGGCAAGCCCCCCCACTACTTAAATATTCCTACTCAGAGATCGCACTGCATTGAAGTAAAGGGAGAATATTCCCTACATCTATTTCCGTGTTACGCACGTGACATTTCAACGTTTCGACCAATCAGGTTTGCTCAATATGCGTTCGCCGTTTATAATTTTCGATCACGCGATAGGAACCCGGTTATACAACATAAGACTGTATATAGATTCCTTTTACATGTTCAGTTTGATTTTCCCATAGTGAGGATTTGTTTGGTGGTATCTTTGTCTTATGTACTGCTGTGATGGCTTAGTGGTAAATCATTTTGGCTATGGTGTGCAGGGTCCTGGATTCGAGCCATACAGAGGATGTTTATTTTGTTGCTGGGCAGAACAAGTGATGTTGGATACAGAGTGATTAAGGCACTTTTAAGCACTCGTAAGTGGGTTTGCGTGGGTTTTTGCAAGGGTAAGCAATGCTAACCTCCGATTAAATATGCTTACAGAGAGTTAGTTTCAATATTGCTTAACCTGTGTGCGCATTGCTTACCCCCATGAAAACGGGCTTACTAGTGCTTACATATGCTTTCTCCCACTTACTACTGCTTAATAGTGTTTACACATGCTTACTATCACTTACTGCTACTTACCACTGCACTAATTTAGACAGTAATGTCTAATGGTTCTTGGGAAGGTGGGGGATTTGGATGCTGTATGGAGTTATCATTCATTATACATTTTACCTTCCAATTGTATCCCTGATTCCTATGTACATATACTGTATGGGGCACATGGGATTGTCTGTGGACTTTGCAACATTATGACACTGACACCTCATATCTTATGCAACTAAAAATATTGGTCATAAAGTGATTTGACATGGAAAGTGCTGCAGTGGGATTCAAACCAGGAATGACTGCGTGTAAGGCAAATGTTCTGCCCACTACACTATTGCTACACTGCTTTGTTTGCATATATCTTGCTTTTTATCCTCTTATCCTATTTAAGCTGCATTAACCATAGCTAAGCAATGGATAAATCCGTGCACCTATGGTTAAATTTAATCTGTTTCATAAAAAAAAATAAAATATCTTTATAATGTTTGTTTTCACTATTGCTCTTGAACATGTAGGGGGATGTTGCTGGGGGTATGTGTACACCTATGAGCAGTCTTGCTCATTCTTTTAGGACTTGTCTGCTGTTCTTCATTGCAGGGGCATGTATATTCTGAGAGCTCTGCTCTCAGACATGCCCCTGCACTCTTACATGCTCCGTGTAAGATTAGGAGCTCAGGCAGCCTGCCTTCATTAATATGCATGGCGCGCTACCTTCCTGCTCCTAAACAGCCGCTTCCATGCAGGACTAAGCTAGTCCTGCATGGGAGAATAGTAAATCCAGGGGATGGTATTCTTTCTCTGCATTATAATTCAGCATTATGAAAATCGTTGTATAATACCATTTTTAAAGGGGGAAATAAAATCACTTTTGTAACTTACATCCTCTGTGTCAAGTTTATAATAGGCATTAGGAATTATTTCTGAATTAAAAGAATAGAAACTATCCTTAATAGAATCAGACATATCACAATCATTATACTCATAACTTTCACAATTTTTCAAATACTCTAAAACATGTAATTTACATACAAATCTAAAAATGTCACCTTTCAATTCATACAGTCTTGGTAATTCTGTAGGTATAAACTTTAAACCTTTATTTAACACAGCAATATCCACTGCGTTCAAATCATAGCCGGATAAGTTCACTACATAATCATTTACATCAATAACCACAGTTTGTCTAACAAAATCAGTCCCATTTACCTGGTTTTGTGCACCGAGATGGGTATAGGTGTCCTTCTGCTGTTCATATCCATTCCATGTTCTTTTTGGCCCTCATTCTCATGTATCCTGTCTGTCATGAAAATGTTTTAAATACTTTTCATTACCCATTTGGGAAGTTGCAGATACTCTCCCTCATGTTCATATTCTTTTAAAGAAGCTGCATTTTCTGCCAAAGTATCTGCTGTTGACTGACTTCTTCCTTCTTCCTGCTTCTCTTCAAAATATACATGCTGACGTCTTGGCCACTGATTTGATAAGGTAATAAATTCTTGATTAAGTTCATAATCTTTTACATCTCTAGTCAATTTTGATGTTATCCCTTTTACTAGTTCCCATTCATATGTAGTTAGTTTGTTATTTATACCTCTCAAGAACTGTTCCAACACATTATTATCTATTTTTTGCAAAATGCCTTTACACAGTATTTTGGTGTCTTCCCTAACTTTCTCTCTTTTAAACATATCTCGCTCTACTAGGATGCGCACCCATTCTAAAGTATATTTATGGGCTGTCACAATGCAGTGAGCTTGAAACTGTTTGTCCATTGGGTGAGATAAATCAAAGGGAGTAGAGGGATTTTTTATGGAGCGTAAACCCCTCGGTGCGATGTTAAGTTCTACATATCTTTCAAGACTTTGCAAATTATAGAATAGAGAGTTTCTTTAAAAATTAACTTTTCCGTTTTATCCAACAATGTCAGTACCTATGATGTTACTAATCTACCATAACTTCTACCAACCATGATAAATGGATTAACAGAACTTCTTCTCCTTTCCTTTTCCCATTTGTTGAAAACACTCAGCAGCCGATTAGGCTGCTCACCATCTCGATCTGAAACATCAGTGAAGATTCCATTGTTGTTTCACAAAATAAATGTGGTAAAGATGCAAACGAATCACTGGCCATTGAAAACCATATACTACCACTGACAAAAATAATGAACCACCACGAACACAAAAAATGGCCAGTGCAAAAACGTGAACTTTTTTAGTTTAAAACAAAAACCAGTAAAACTCCTAGGGCTTCTGCTTACTTAGGCCTTTACAGAGTAATACACACAATAGAAAACACACACATTTTATACAGTTCATTAAATCAAAATTATCAAACAATTAAACAATCAATTATTAAAACAACACCCTTATACTACCCCCTTTATAGAATAAAATATAAAGGGGATCATACAAGGGATTTGTTTTAATAATTGATTGTTTATTAGCTTGATCATTTGGATTTAATGAAGTGTATAAAATGTGCATGTTTTCTATTATTTGCATTACTCTGTAAAGGCTTGTATAAGCAGAGGCGCTAGGCGTTTTACTGTTTTTTGTCTTAAAATAAAGAAGTTTGCTTTTTGCACTGGCCATTTTTTGTGTTCGTGGTGGTTCATTATTTTTGTCAACATCAGTGGTATTATAAGATATCTAAACAAGTTAGTATTAAGAAGAAAATACCAAGAAAAATGAGATGTGGATAACTGACTCATGGAATGTGAAAAGGATACAAGATAAAAAGAAAAGGAACCTTTTATCCATTTAACATTTAAATCAGAAGCAAATGTTATATCCATACAAGAGACTCATATATTAAAGAATGACTGGAAACATGATACTTACTGATTCAACCCATTCAGCCCACAGATGGTTCTCACAACTTTTGTCATAAAGTACCACAGCTTCTGCTGTAGAACTACCAGATTCAGGAACAGTTTGTATCCTACAGCTGCGAGGCTTATTAACTCAGACACCAACCATAATAGCTAATACATTGAAGCCTCTTTTTTTATTTAATCCTGCTTAGGGTTATGGATGTAGCACATTCTGACATCTGTGACTGCCTCCACTGCATTGGGGACATCCTGGATCTGACCACTGATGCAGTAGACAGATGGTGTGCTGAGACAGTGTCTGTCTTGGACCAGACATTGTCTGTGCTGGAACATGTGGTTGGAGTTGGGTGGCGGACCCTTGTACATAGGTCAGCAGCACCATCTGCTGATAATCCAAGCAGATGTGCCCAGTTACCTTCCTGTAGTGACAGTACATCCAGTGCTACAGACGGGGGTGTGCTGTCAACAGCATGACATGGCAGGCCATGGGCACATGGTCCTAGGTGGTCCCATGGGGGACACGATCCCAGCAGACAGCAGTCACCATCAGGTACTAGCACCGCATCTGACCTTGGGCATGGTGGTGCCAGTGCAACTCCTCGCAGAGCCAGTTCCCATGTTCAGGGCCAGAAATGGTGAACTGTCAACTCTACCATGTACAGTCAACAGCTGTCCAACATACACAGGTGTAGGGCTAGCACTGAGCTTGACTGTGTACATGCACCCACTCACACACCACTGTCACATGCAGGTCACCTGCATACACACATGGTACCTCTCCATGGTCCATGTAGCCCACTCCCCTTCCTCCCTCCACACATGCTGTCAACTGTTTGGGCTTGCCTAGGCCTCCAGCACCCCCACACACCACCCTGTGCAAGTGATGATACCTATGCCACATCCTTGTCATTCTTCCCATAGTTGCAGGGAAATGAAGCTATGTGTATGATGCACATGGTGACTATATTACTTGATATGTACTTGGGTAATGCAGTATTGTTTTGCCATGCCACTTGTAGTGGTCACCAGCATACACTGTATGCTGGCATGTTTCATGAGTATTCAATATACTTTTGTGGACCTCATGTTCTATGATGTTGTACCTTTTGGTATTGTTACACAATGACAAGTATGTCACAGACCTGTGCATGTTTCTGTTCCAGAAGTCTGAGGGGATAACCTATGGACACTCGGTGGCAGTGAAGCAGCACAGCATGGCATGGCAGAACAGCAGAAATATGACCTCAGCAATGTACAGCAGTATACTTGCATGGCTCCATAGGTTCACATTTGTATTACAGTCTACCAAGAACAATGGCGGCAGTCAGAGTACTCATGCATTCATAATTTGTGATAGGGTCTGCTACAGGCAAGGTGTGACCTTGATGGTGTGCATATACTGCCTATCTGTAGGGAGCATAGGAGATGAATGATTCACTGTAAGGACATTAACCTGCTATGTGACATTAGTACTACATGGTTGTGGGAAACAATTGTCTAGCAGACATAAACACTCCCTTGAGACAGACCCTGCCTAATGGTACACAGAACACCTCAGTGCACCTCAGCACATGCAATCTGTTTGATTGGCTGGGTGGCCGTCATCTCCACACGTCATCTGCTGAATCCCTCTTGGACTGGGGCAATATGTGCAGGTCCTGTACTGAAGGGTATACAGATGTCTCTGATTGTGATGACTATATGGACATTATTTTAATTTTGTTCAGATGCCCTATGGTTCCATAACATGATGTATACTGCTGTAACAGCCTCACACACAAACATGACCACATTCAATCTGGTACCATTTCCACTCACTGCATACAGGGCACGCCTAGGCAGATACATACTGCAAGTTAGTGGTATGTAGATTACAACACTTACCTATGTACTGGTACAAACTACAGATGACAGTACCCGCTACAGGCAACACAACTCATGCCTGCTAGAACTATCAGTTTACAACATATAATGCTTGTTGATATCAGCAAGGTTTTTGTGGTCTGTCATTTTGGGGGGGGGGCACATCACCCTTTACAAATAAAATTATGCAAAACATTAACTATGTCTACGTTACAAAGGTTATCATATGTATGCCATATGGATATACATATGCACTATGTTGGTTGGAGTGAGATTAGAGCCCTTACCTATCTAGGCTTATACACTATAGATCACAGTACTTATCACATGCACCATAGCTTATGTCTGACATGATATTGTCAACTGGTACTCTTAAGATGGCTGACATCTGCAGGCCTTGTAGAAGAGAGCAATTTGGAAGCCAACAGCAAGTTATGGGCCCAAAAAGTGCATTACTATTGCTGCTGGATGTCCCATGAAGGCATGTTCGTTGTTTTTCAGGGATATATATATATATATATATATATATATATATATATATATATATATATATATATTTATATATATATATATATATATATATATATATATACACACACACACACACACACACACACACACACACACACACACACACACACACACACACACACACACACACAAAATGGGCTGCAGTGAAATTAGAATCCTTACCTATCCAGGCTTATGCATTATAGATTACATTACTTATGACATGTGCCACAGGATAAGTCTGGTGTATAGATGATTGCAGGCACAGTACTTGTGCATTACACAAGCTAGGATTGTGTTGAACAGCATCTGTGGCCTGCAGAGTGACATTGCTTCATACTGTTATCTGCATCTATTATCCTAGCAGTGAGATAACTGTTGTTATCCTAGATATGTGTGTATAATTACCAGTATGGCCATATGTGGCTGCTTGCAGTTAGACAGGTAACAATGTGAGCAAGGACAATGTGTCCTGTCCATATGTGTGTTGACACCATTATACATTACACCACCTGCTCACCTGCGTCTGTCTATGTGGTGACATCCAGCAAGCACAGGGGTCTGTAGGTAAGTGGATTATGTACTTTTATGCACTTAGTTTGGATCTTTTGAGCAACATTATGGCTGTGTGATAGTGCAGTTTATTCAAAATTATTAGGAGATGTTGGACAATACAGACATCCACACGCATATTTCTGTATATAACCGGGATATATATATATATATATATATATATATATATATATATATATATATATATATATATATATATATATATATATTTGACACTACACAGCAATAGCTATACTATGCAAGTGAGCGGGAAATACTGACAAATGGATATGCATATGTATATGACTGTATGAATAGACTCTTATACATAAGAGGTCATTTTAAGGAAGGGCTAACAGAATTGCTTTCATTTTTACTAAGTGTACAGGCATGCTGACTGGGACTGTCAGTATTTATAATGTGACTCCAAGCCACAACTACCTGTATTCCAGTCTGGGATTTTGTATGTTACAGACATTAACATCTGCCCTTGTTTCTGCAGTACTGCAATTCACACCAAATTTCCAAAGCATTCCTCAGCTGTCTGCTGTACTAAATATGTGACTGAGGTTGGTAATGTTACACCGCCAACAGACTGACAGTCTGCATACCTCTCAACTGTCCTGATTTGCACAGAATGTCCTGAGTTTTGCCTCATATGTTTGGTCTGTTCCTCACACATTTGTGGTCTTATGCTGCTTTATTGAATGTTGACATTAATACATTCTACTAACTACAGACAATTCAGTGTCAGATATACCTTTACTTCCAGAAAGATTTATGTGACCAATAGTTAAACTCTGCCCTAATGTTTGGGCCTCTGCCCCACCCCCAATATTTCTGTCTTGGGAGGTATGCAACACCGACATACTACTACCTCACATGCAAAAGATGTGAGTGATTCCAGATTAGAACCATCAACACCATCGCCCATGCTAGCTTTCCTAGTCCACTGAGCCACACAAGTCACTAGGCAGAGAGGGATGATGCATCATACAATCAATGGCATACATATGTACATTGTTATCCTACATGAAGAGAGATATACAATGTCTGAGCGCTATAATACAGCCCTGAGATTGCCTGGTCCACTGATATACCATAGCTGATTTTCCTTTAAGGTGGTTATATGGGTACACTTCTGTGTTAGGGGTGAGAGAACAACAGCACATGATCAACTTCGGTAGACAATTGTCCACATATCATGTGTGCCCATTGTTTAACATCTCACTTGCCTGATGTTGTGAACATTCCAACCATGAAGCCTAGTGAAAATTAAGGAACACATACTATTGGACTAGGTATCAGTTTTCCCATGTGGATGTTAACTCTGACCAAATTGCCTACTATAGTTCCTTGCATAACAGCAGCAGATTCATGCATATGATACCTTATAGTAATCCTTACAATTACTGTGTAGATTTGAGACTTATCTTGAGAATGCAGCAGTTGACAGAACTGTAGTTCAGGGCTGACTCTGTATGATGCAAGCAGTACACAGCCAATACATGGATAGTACAGGTTGTGTGGGTTGCCTGGCTTTAGCTATTTTACTATATGTGTGTGAGTAGGGGTAAGGTGTCAGTTCCTAGTGCCCTAGGTTGTCAGTGAATGTGCCATGCACTGTCTTTTAGCCAATGCTAGGGTGTGCTTGGCACACCTATGTCTGCCTACAGGGATATCATCAGGGGGCTTCTCCTCCAAGTCCTCCTGTGACTGTGGCTGTAGAGACCTAGGCACTGGTGGGGGATGTGTACCACTTCCTTATGCTGATCCTGCTGCAGTTGTTTCTGCAGGATCATACTGTGCAGCATGACACATAAGGTGAACATATGTGCACATGTGGCTTGAGAGTGCTGCGGGGCTTCAACAGATATATCCAGGTACTGGAACCGTGACTTCAGCAACTGAAACACACATTCTATGATGTTCCTAGTTTGTGCGTGTGCCTCATTATGGCATTCTTCCGTGGGTGTGTATGCATTTCAGATGGGTGTCATCATCCACAGTTCCAGTGCATAGCCAGCAGCAACTCTCAGTAAATGGTCATGTGGGATGTCCCCCCTGGCAAACATCTGGTACCACTGTGATGCATGCCAGATATGAGAGTTGTGATAGCTGCCAGGGCTGCCAACACACACATTCATGATAATGCCCTGGGCATTGCACACAACCTGGCAGTTGATGGAGTGGTACCCCTTGTGGTTGATGTAGATTCTACCCTCCTCAATGGGTGATGCCTTTATGTGTACATGAGTGCAATCTATGGTACCCAGTACCTCAGGGTAGTGCGCTACATTGTAGAAGTGTTAGATATTGCTCACTGAGAAGGAGAAGAGATTTCAGGCCCAGGGTAACCTTCCAGAGGCTACATGAGCTGGAGATTGTAGAGCATTACATGGTGGACAGGGACATACTACAAGAACTCACTGAGCTCTGCTACCCTCAACACAGACCCAGAGCCAACATAGCGGAGCCCATCCCAGTGGAAAAAAGGTATGTGTAGCCTTAGAATTTTAATTACAGGTACTTTTCAAAGACCAACTGGGGACATGACTGGAGTCTCACAGTCGTCTGCATCCAGTGTACTCCATCAGTTCCTGGATGCCATGCAAGCACATACCAGTGAGCACATTTATTTACCCCGCACCCCTGAGGAGAGGGCAGCAATATATGTCTCCTCCACCATGTAGCACACTACCCTGAGGTATTGGGTGCCATAGACTGCACTCCTGTGCACATGAAAGCACCACCTGGTAAACAGGCTAAAGCCTATGTCAACCACAAGGGGTATCAGTCCATCAATTGCCAGGTCATGTACAATGCCCAGGGCATTATCATGGATGTGTGTGCAGCCAGCTCTGGCAGTTAAAATGACTCCCACATCTGTCAAGCATCACAGCTGTGGGACATCCCGTATGACCATCTACTAGGGGATGCTGGCTATGTATTGGAACCGTGAATGATGACACCCATCAGTAATGCACGCACACCTACTGAAGAACATCATAATGAGGCACATGCACAAACTAGGAGCATCACAGAGTGTGTATTTGGGCTGCTCAAGTCTCAGTTCTGCTGCCTTGATATATCTGGTGGATCCCTGTGGTACTCTTCAGCCACATGTTCATGGTATGTGCCATACTACACAATATGATCCTGTGGAAACAACTGTGGCAGAAACATCACAGGAATGGAGACACAGCCCCCCACCAGTGCCAAGGTCCCCACAGTCACAGGGGGACTCTGAGGAAGAACCCCCTGATCCTAACCCCATAGGCAGATGTAGGCATACCCAGTATGCCCTGGCCTTGGCAAAGAGGTGATGCACAGCACATGCATTGATATGCTAGGGACCTAGGGACTGATACCTCACTCTGACCCACATACATACTAAAAAGGATGTCAGCTACAACACGCAAACTGTACCTTAACATGTATTGGCTGTGTACTGTGTGCATCCAACAGAGTCAGTCCTGAAGTGCCATTATATCAACTGCTGCAAGCACAAGCTTAGTCACTCTTTGCTACAGCAAATGTATGGGGTACTACACCATGGTAGCATAGGTATGCACCTGCTGCATGCATGCAATGGAATAGAGTGGGCTACCAGGATAGCTGCAGACAACTGACAGATATGTGGGACAACAGGAACTCTCTGCCCAATACTGGCCACCCCATAATATACAGTAGGCCCCAAGCCAGCAAAACTCACTGCACTATGTGAGGGAATTACAAACAGTGGTGTCATAGGACAGATGTTTGACTGTCAGTGCTAGAGTTGCCTACCACCAACACATCCATGTTCCCATACAACTGCAGTAAATTATGTTTACAAGGTAGTAACAGTAGACTACACAGTCTCAGGGCTGTACCAATCAACCAGGTGACATCTTCTATTTCCACACTATGCAGGGGTTGATGTGCTATGTATGTTTGTTGGTGATAGTGTCAGGAAATAAACTGCACTGTTTGGTGGCTGTCATGACTTAGTGGGCTAAAAATCTTACTATGGTTGATATTGTTCATGGCTCAAGACTGGCTGCATCTGCTGTTTTGCATGTGAGGTACTCTTATGGTAGGACTTTTATAGACTGTCCATATGTCACTATTTGTTACTGCAAGAAAGCTGGACAAAGCCAGAGAGAATGGAGGGACAGTGGTCAACAGATATAGACAGTACACAGCTCTGAGTAGCCTAGATGGTGGCTAGTAGAACAGCAGGTTGTAAAAATTCAAAGTGGCAGCAGGATGTGAAGGCTGTCAAGTAACTGTGTCAGTACTTACAGCAAGTCAGTGGCCACCACAATACCCCTCATATGTAAGAGTGTCACAGAATATATACATTTTTGCCTCGTATATATGGTCTGTTTTTCATAACATTGCATTTTTATGGCAAACCACTGGTGAATTAACAAAGGCTGACTTGAGAAAATAATGGCAGACAGTTGAGATGCACACTCCATACCCATCAGAGCATGTATGCTAATACAACATCTGAATTCCACCAATGTCTATGTTTGTAAGAACAATATGAAGCACTTGTCCCTATGTTTGTGCCTGTGTCTGTGTCCCACTTTTATGCATGGCTTTATCCATATCTCTGGCTCCAAGAGGTTGAGAGGTATGAGCACCATTTAGCCTTATAATAACAGTACAACACAAACTGTCTGAGGACCAGAGCTGACATATGAGGTACAAGGCTGGACATCCTGCAAAACAGGTACAGTCAGAGGTCTGAAGTATGTAACACTGTGTGTGATGTTACATCACATACCCCCAATCACAGCATACCTACAGCTGTGGAGAAGGCCAGGAACTTGACCAGAGCAGGACAAAGACCCACATATAAGGAAAAGGAGGAACTAATGGCCAGACAACTGTAGAAAGTGCAGAATAGAACACTTCATGCAGTAGCATGGGTCCCAGGCAGTGTACGGAGTCAATAACCCAAATGTCTGTCAGCAGTTCCTCACATCAGTCTACAATGATATGCCACTGATGTACCAGAGAATCACATTACTATGTAAAATGTACTAGACATATGGTGCAAAACTCTGTTCAGTACACACCCTACATATGAGTCAGATATTACATACAGCACACAGCCAAAAAATATCTCAGCCATTACATCAGAGAGGTGCTGGACTGTTTAATCAGGTGCAGTAGCCAACTGTCTGTAGCACGCAAACTCTCGGACTGGAGTACAGGTAGGTCTGACCCAGAGTCCCCTTGTAAGTACCAGTGGTCAACTGGGCATGCTTCTACACTTAGCTAATTTCAGCCCATGACTGAAAGCACATCTGTTGATAGAAATGAGATGTCCATATATCTCTTTCCATACAGACATCTATGTATACCTAACTGTATCTCCCTATCCCCATCAGACATGATTGCTTTTATCTATCAGAATGTGGCACATATAAGATATATATGGACCTGTAGAGTTTTATATAGATGCATATATATATAGGTAACATATATATATATATATATATCTATCTATATATATATATATATATATATATATATATATATATATATATATATACATACATATATATATCATATATAGAGACATGGACTGAGGGGGAGGGAGAGAGAGAGAGAGACACACACACACACACACACACACACACACACACGCACACACACACACACACACGTATAGAATGATGTATTGCTGCAGCCACTTGTATACCAAGTGTAGCCAGTGGTGCATGCAATTATTACAGTGAGCTGTAGTGTATAATAGTAAGTAGGTAGGGATTCTAGTCTCACATCAGCCAGTGTGTGTGTGTGTGTGTGTGTGTGTGTGTGTGTGTGTGTGTGTGTGTGTGTGTGTGTGTGTGTGTGTAGATATTACACATATAGCAGCATACACATGCCAGCTGGCCTGTGTCTGTACAATGGTCACTCATTTTATGGTCATGTGACCAGTGTCCTCCACAACAATGGCCTCCCTGTCAACAGCTGCTGATGTCATCCACCTCAACAGCAGTGGCAGACACTCTCTAAACACATAAGCTTTGTGGCACATGCAATAAGTACATAGCACTATATTATATACAAGTAGATAGGTAGGGGATCTAATCCCAGTAATGGCAACTAAGTGAGTGTATAAGGTTATGTGTGTAAGTATCTCCCCTTGCAGCAGTGTGTATGTCTTGCATATGTGTGTTTAATACCAATACATTTTAAGGGCTGAGCCTACCTGTTAACCCCCCATTGGCTTTCTACACAGGGCCTGCTGGTATCATTCACCTTAGAAGCACAGTTAGACACTCTCCAGACACATAAACTCTGTGGCACGTGATAAGAATGTAGCACTATAATAATGTATATACAACTAGATAGGCAGGACCTCTAATCCCAGAAATGGCAACTCAGTGAGTGTGCATGTGTAAGCATATCCCCTGCAGCAGTGTGGCTGTCTTGGCTGTGTGTGTGTGTGTGTGTGTGTGTGTGTGTGTGTGTGTGTGTGTGTGTGTGTGTGTATGATGGTTGTACCATTTTAAGAGCCTGTGAAAACCTGTTAATCCCCCCATTGGCAAACCATTCAGGGCGTACTAACGTCATCCACCTTAGAAGCACAATTAGACATGCTCCCAATACAATAGCTCTGTGGTGCCTGCTATATTTATGTAGTACTATAGTGTAGATAGGTGGGGGTTCGAATCTCAGTACTGGCAACAGTGTGAGTGTCTTTCTGTGTGTATGCATAACTCATTGTAACAGTGGGACTGTCTTGCCTGTGTGTGTGTGTGTGTGTGTGTGTGTGTGTGTGTGTGTGTGTGTGATGGTTATACCATTTTAAGGGCCTGTGCAAACCTGTTAACCCCCTACTGGCAACTCATTTAGGGCCTACTGATGTCGTCCACCTTAGAAGCACAGTTAGACATGCTCCCATCACAACAGCTTCGTGGCGCACGTGATATGTACATGGTACTATAGCGTAGATAGGTAGGGGTTCTAATCTCAAGACTGTCAACTGTGTGAGTGTATGCATATCCCCATGCAGCAGTGTGGTTGCCTTGCCTGTGTATGTGCAACAATTGTACCATTTTAAGGGCCTGTGCAATCCTGTTAACCCCCCGTGGCAATCTTTACAGCACCTGCAGATGTCATCCACCTGAATAGTAGCAACAGACACTACATAAACATATAAGCTCCATGGCACATGCAATATATATGTAGCGCTATAGCATGTACAACTGGACAGGAAGGAGTTCTAAACTCAACAAGGGCAGTTCATGAGTGTGTGTGTGTGTGTGTGTGTGTGTGTGTGTGTGTGTGTGTGTGTGTGTGTGTGTGTGTGTGTGTGTGTATATCCCCTAGCAGCAGCATGACTGTGTTAGGGCCATCACCTGTCCACTGTGCAGGTTGCAGCCCATGTTTGGACAGGTGTAGCCTGTGAAAACAACTTAACCAATACATTTGTCCCAAGAGTGTAGGACAAAAACATGTCCTATATCTGTGTAATAGTTGCCTAAAGCAGTCATTTTACACCAGAAAAACCTTAATGTTATGAGAAATAGCATAATCTAGGCAAATGCTACAATAATACGCTGTCATATTGGCAAAAATTGAGAGGTCCTGGCCTTTGCACTTGCCGTGGGTATGGTTTGTCCTGGCATCTCTCACGATACTATAATATACTATACTCTCTCTTCAGCATTATTTCTTGTACATTGTGTATATATTGTATCTAGTTTTCTTTCCCTGTTTACGTCTCCCTTCATTTGTACCTGTTCAAGCACCCAAACAAGACACATTTTCCATACAAACACTGGATTTTTTTTCCTTGCAACATATGACTTATTTGCTAAATTACTAATGTACCAGTTCATGTCTCTGTTCTACAAAGTATCTGCACCAGTTCATGTCTCTGTTCTCAAAAGTGTTTGCATCCTCAGTTGCTACTATAACTTGCTTATCTTATGCATCTGCATCCTGAGGGGTACTTTATCTGAATACTTAATGTTCACTATGTAAAGTGTAGCTTTACCAATGTACCAGTTCATGTCTGAATTTTGAATGGTTACTTAATCCACAAATTCAATGTCTACTATGTAATGTGAAGCCTTACCAATTTACCTGTTTATGCCTCTGTTTTTTTTTCTACACCCTCCATATCAACTGCATTTTGCTTATCTTATGTATCTGTATCATGAATTGTAACTTTATCCAATGTCTAATGTATTACTATGTAATGTTGGAGCTTTTCTCCCTGGGCCTCCACTGAAAATAGGCTCTCAAGCCCAGTGGACCCCCCCCCCCCGATCACCAATCTGAAATAAATAAATAAATAAACAAATAAATAAAAAGTGTCCCACATTGGCCATTTGATAAGGTGGTAACCTTAGTCTGTCTTTCCTCTGTGTGCAATATGTATACATATTGAGGCCCTGTTAGTAGCTGCTGCCCCTAAATAACCTACATGTATCTAGGCATGAATGCTAACCACCAACCAAGGTTGTGGGGCATGTAAGTTGTGTGCTGTCTGTCATTGACCAACCAAATGGTGTTAATGCACTGCAACAGGTTTGTATACCAAGTATAGACTGGTGCCAAGGTCCTGGCCTCAAGCTAAATGCAGAAAACTGTACCATCGTGCCATTTGGTAAGGACATGGCCCCACTTTTTGCTACATAAATGAAACCCCCCTAAACACACAATCTGTATTGAGAGACCTGATACTCATGTTAATAACAATAAGACACTCAACCATCATGTAGCGGCAGTGGTCAGAAAGACTTGTACATGGTTCACCTCAAAGATGAAGGGATTGCATCCAAAAAAAAGGTGGTCATTACCTCTGTATAGTCCTTAGTCAGTGGACCAATAAGTTACTACAACACCCTGTTTGTTATATACCTATCCAGATATCTGCACCAACTGGAAAGGCCATGGTAACACCCACAAAGGTAATCCATGGCCTCAAACACCTGTCCCATGCAGACAGCTTCAAATCAGTAGTGTTCCATTCCATATCAGACAGGTTGACCAGAGGTGGGCTGTGTCACACCTACAAGGCAATGTTGGACCCTGCCCTTCAACAGCTGTCCCATATATGTGAGTCTAACTCCTCGCAAATTACCTGCATGCTGGGTGCTGTCACCAAATTTCCTAGTGATATGGGTGTCCCTCAAGAGGTACCAGAAACATGGCTTCAGGCTGCATACCACAAAATGCAGAGTCATCCCCTTTGGGGAGAGTGATGTCCCCACATATTATCACAGTACTAACAACATTCTAAACACACAATCATTTGAGGGTGATTTGTGCACACAGGTTGAAGGCAACATGACATTTGACCACCATGTTGCTTCCATTTTAAGGAAAGCTTTCTACATGGCCTACCTCATATGTAAGGGTATGTCATCCAGGGATATGGGGTTCATAACATCCCTGTAATCCCCCCTTATAAGACCCAGTAGTGAGTATAATGCCCCTTTCATCACGTACCTCGCAAAGCACATGTAGCAGCTGGGTAGATCTCAGAGGTTCCTTACCAGGGAATACCAGAGCCTCAAACATTTACTATACACAGATAGGCTATAAGCTCATCCCTGTACCCACTGTCATACAGACTCCTCAGAGGTGACCTCTGTCTAGCATACAAGGTGATCATGGACTCCACCTTGATCAGACTGCTGCACAACTGCAAATCAAGGTCCACTCTATTAACCAGCACACTTGCCCTCAACTTGGACTGTGTGATTAACAGGACTTGTTGGCATGTCAGATGTGTGTCCCACACACTCACCCAGCTGTGGAATGGACACCCTGCCCTCATCAGGCAGAGCACCTATTTACACCTTTTCAAGGGAAACCTGGATAAATGGATGGTTAACAGGCCATATACCCTTGGGATACCACCTGTGTCCCTGTTGGACTATGGCATCAGGTGCTGACTTGCATGCACATGGTCTAAATCTGGGCTAGGCTTATGAGTGCCTCAGGGCCAATAACCTTGTAACCTTGCATGATCCTAGGTATACCAGTTATGGGCCTGTGTGCTGTGACAGACTGTGCTGTTATGTGTCCACACCCATTACTGCCATCTACTGTTATGTGTCCCCTATGGGTGACATACAAGTATCATGTCATACAGCCATCATCTGAAAAATAGGTGAGTGGTACTACAGGTGTATGGGGACAATCCAGCATCATCTGTGCAACACAATTACAGACAGCACTGCAAACATGTTGTAGGGTTCCCTCCTTGTGGGTGTCCAACATCCTCAGTACACAGATGTTTGCAGAATGTGTACATATACCTGATATATGTGGACCCTCTGCCAGACAAATATGGATGTCTGGAAAATAGTTGGACAATATATAATGGTTGTTTCCATACTGTGGGGAATCTGGCTGACACATGCCAGACACCTCAGAAAACAGTCATGGTACTTTAATATCTGGTGCTGTATTCATTTCCTTATGTTGTATGCTCAATATTTACACTCAGTTGCTAAGGTGGAGCCTGTGTCACCCAATACTACTGGCTATAACCTGCTGTCCTGCTGTAGGGGGTCAACAGATATGCTAGCCATAGCTCTCAGGCGATGATATACAGGTGTTGAGTACACAGTGACCTATCCAGAGTACGTCAGGAACAGTCAGGGACACCTGTACAATGTTTGAACTATGCCAGTGTGGCATTCACAGACTGAGAGGAGCAGACTAACACTATATCATGTGATATGCCAGCTGTATCCACCACTACTGACTGTCACTATTGTCTAATACACAATCCAGTAGCATCCGTACATGAGCTGACCATTGCTGGGGAGACTCAGGTGCCAGAGCTGTGATCTATATCACAGCAGATAGAGCCAAAAGCCTATAGCTGCTGGACAGCTGACTAACAGCAACATGTAATTCCAAGATATTTACCACAGACTTCTATTGCTGTAATCTCTGTTTCCCAAGACTGCATGACTGCATCCCCCCATCTGCGTCACATTACATGAGGAATACTATTACATACCTGGTATAGTGCTGTACTCTTTTATGTGCAGAAATCCTGTAGTGGAATGCTTCAATAGTGCAGTCTGTCATCATAAATGAAGTCACAGACCTGTGTGCCATAGGCAGCAGCTTGCCTTTTGTAGGTAATGCTCATGAACAGCCGATTGCCTGTGCACCAATCTGACTCAGACTTGCTAATTGCATCCAGAAAAGCTGGGTTGCATTTTCATTATCCAAAGTCATGGCAACACAGTGCTGTATGTGAGGCCTTCATGAAGGCTTTGGCCTTTTTCCTGGCCTGTGACAAGAATGTTATCGAGGTGTGGGGACTACAGCATCACAGAGGGTAGGTAGAAATAGTCTCCACTGTTTCGATTTATGTGGTATATACACAGTTTTGCATGCTATGTTTAGCTATTCTGAACAGACTTTCTGATTATGTGGCAGTTTACTGTTTAACAATGTGGGTTGAGGTCAGTAAGGATATAGACAGATATGAGTGTCATACATAATTTGCATCAGAATATGCATGCTGCTGCAGTAGCCACTGGTCTATCAGCTGTGTATGTTTCTAGGGGGAAGACTTTGTCACATGTCCCTGTCACTTGACCATCCCTTCCACCCCTTTATGTATGGGTGCTGTGTGGATTGCCTGTTCCAAGTTTTTGGAGATATGTCAGGTCTGTAACAGGTAGCTGAACATATTGATGCATATGTTGCAGGCTGCTGCTGCTGCATTCTGCCCAGGAGTCATACTGGGGATTGTGAACACATTGGAGGACAGCAAGTTGTATATTAAGTGAGGCAGCAGTGTCAGCTCTGTTGTCACAGCATATGCAGGGTGAGGGTACCCATAACAGTCCAGGTGAGGCATGTACCTCTGGTACATATGTTATGTAATAGTGCCATTCAGAGAGTGGTAGGCAACATTTAGGATACATATACATATTTGTGAAGTGTGTCCCAACCTACAGGCCTTTGAGGTGCTAATATGGGTGGCAGTGACTGCAGTAACAGCAACCAGTTCTGCTTAAAATTTCACATCTCTGTCAAGTAATTGTCTTGGCAACCATGTACTTGACATGCAACACACTGGAATGGAAGCCAGGACTGTAGGTGGAAAAATGTTAAGCATGCTAGTAATGTAACAGATTGAGCTATGGAGTCAATACTATAGAAGTTGTATTTGCAAAACATATGTGCATGCATACAGTCTGTTACACAGGATTGGCATGAACATGTGTGATCAGATGGGTATGATGTCTGACACTGAACTGTCTGTCATGATTTCATAATCTCATTGTGTACTAACTTGCCAGTACGTCAGCACACAGCATAGGTTGTGTGACAACTGTGTCAAATGTAGGTGGCACAACTGTGGACATTCTACAACAGTCTGTGCAGTTGTCTGCTCTACCTGATATCCTAGGTCTCATTTACATCCAACAACATTTATTTGTCTGTGTACTGGTTTGGTGTCTGTATAACATTCCCAAGTAAGTTGTAATTTTTCCCATTATATGTACAAGCAGTGTGTCACTGGCAATAAGGATATGTTTATGGAAACACCTGTAGTCCTTCAGAGCTGAGTGACATACTTGGCTAATGCACTGTGCTATAGTTGACAGGGTCCTGTGTTTGAGACTTGGCAATGCTGAATTTTTTTCTGATGTGTATCACTGATAATCAGGATAAGTTAATGGAAACACCTGCTGTTCTTCAAAGGGGAGTGGCCTAGTGGGCTAATGCACTGTGTCCTAGTTGGTAGGATCCTGGGTTTGAGACTTGGCAGGATGATAATTTTGTTGATGTACAGAACAGTGTCAGAAAGACGGAAGGTGACCAAAGCAGCTTTAAGTGGGTTTGCATGGGTTTGATATACCATTCTATATGCTTTTTTGTGCACTAAGAAATATTTTGACATTATTATAGTCAGGCAGCTTTTCTGAATCTTAGATTGAGGTTATATGACCTTGCTTATATTTTTTGGATTATCTTTACTACACTAGATTGGGCCCCGTTTTGTGTAGCACAGGGTATATTGAATTGTTATAATGATTTGATACATACATTTTTTATATCAAGGCATTTCTGCCCTTATAACCACTGAATATATGCTTTTGAATGGTTTCATATTGATTGGTCCGGGCTTATTGTGAAGCTTATGTATGCCAAAATAATTTTTATTTTTGAGGCTATTTATGCCTGTGGTTTTGTTTGCAGCACCATCTCCATTCCACCTATTCCTACTTTGTGAGCTAAGTGGGACTCTGATTTTGACTTAGAAAAAAACATATTTTTATTCTTCATTAAACTGACCAGTGGCTTATTGGTTCAAATAAGGACCGGCAAATGACCTGGTTTAGTCCACATAGTTCTTTTGGTGGCTAATCTTTCACATTTATATATTACAACAGGCTTATTGCTTATTGATCCATGTTTTGAACCAGCCAAGATCAATTAATATGCCATTTTGGAATATACATGATTTCAAATATATATGACAATTTTGTGTTCTTGCATTTTGTCCATTAGCTGATTATTTTTCTATATATAAATTTTGTATTTTTCAAGTCAACATCATCTCCATGTTCAACATGGAACTGGATCATTTACTTACAGGCTTATCTGCTGATAGAGATGATCTATCAGCTTTTGGTTTAGGGCCACTTGGTGAATGTTGAGAGGGTTCTGGTGCTGCATCCAATAATGACAGTTGTGAGAATATTTTCTCGAACTTAAATAAACATATGAGATCTTTGCGAAATAATGTTTGGCATTATATGCTTTTCCATGCCTATTTGACCAAAAGAATTACTCCACGTGGTTTAAGGATACGCACACAACCACTGGTGAATAACCCTGATGATCTCTTACTCAAACAATGGGGGGAGGTACAACAAGAAACAGCTCTTAAATTTGTTGAAATATTGGCTAATTATCACAACAGGATTATTGAACAAGAAATAGCATCCATTACCTTACTCAGTGATAAAGCCAAGCGGTTTGAGGGACAGACTATATATACCAATAGCATAAAAAATTTAAGTAAAGAATTGTTAACATTAGAAACCCAGTTAAAAGAAAGGAAAAGAAAGAAGTTTCAAAGAGACTTAGATGATTACACCAAAGGTGATCCCTTCAATTCTGAAAATAAAGTAGTTCACAAAATCGGACTACTTCCAAAAGGAAACGCACTAAATCTATTCTAAAAAAAGGGTGCACTTTACAACACAGACACATCAGCTGAAGATTCTTCTTCAGGTTTAGACACTGACTCTGTGGGTGCTACAGGCTCACCAGCATTGAAAAGAAGGAATTCCCTAATAATTCAGGGTTTACACACAGGAGGAGGGGGGGGGGACAGAAAACATAAAAGCTGTAGACAACATGGAAAGTCTACTACAGATGTTTGTGACCAAAGAACAAATGTGAATATAACAAACATTTCATCTCATGTCCTTACCTCCTCTGAAATTGAAATTCTCAATAAAGGGTTATCATTTATTCCTGGTTTCTTTGTTTCAGAAGAAAGTTTTGTTAATGACATCATTTCATATTGCAGGATTCTCAACCTCAAATTATTTTTTCGGGAACAACAGTCATCAAAGATCTCTGATGAATTTAAATATCACAAATCCTCTTTTATGCCTCCCATGAATCAACGTTTCTATGTTTCAACATGCTATTATTAAAGACCTTCACTTTCAATACAGGTAATTTCCCCCTTTACCCAATAATATATCCAGAACATGCATGGAAAACATTACCAAACTAGCCAACAATCATGAGCTGGTTATCATTGGTGCTGACAAAGGGGGTTCGATAGTAGTACATGATTTGTCTCAATATGACAATGAAGCTTTTAGACAATTATCCAATGTAAGATACTATACCCAATTAACCATTGACCCAACACCTGTCTTCAAATAACAGATTGATTCTTTCCTTACATTAGCTGTTGAAGAAGGTATCATCACCAAAAGCACATGGTCCCAACTCACTATATCCAACCCTTGCCCACAGTACATATATTTTCTACCCAAAATACATAAAAACCTCCAGAATCCTCCTGGTAGACCTATTGTTTCTGGCAGGAATTCATTAATGAACCATTATCTCTCTTCTTAACCAAATACTTACAGCCACTTTTAAAATGTGTCAGAGCAAGGATTAGGGACACCATGGAATTTCTTCAAATCATTTCCGAAACACAGTTGGAACCAGAATGGTTACTTTGTACAGTGGATGTAACATCACTATACACCAACATTCCCTACTGGGCTGGTTTGGAGGCCTTAGAATATTGACTCAACAAGACTGAATTATACAAACCCAGCTTTAATACCCTTCCGTTGTGTAATAAATTAGGTTGGCATGAATTACTGAGTTCCATGGAGAGAAAATGGATTATTAAACTTGGTGGTCTCTTTAAGCCAGGTCTTAATGAGCATTTGTAATTAATCACATGGTTTATTCATTTATTTATAAATTGGTTCTTTTTTTGTGAATCTTTTACACTGATGAAGGCTCTGTATTGAATTAGCCGAAACCGGTCTGTCAAAAGAACGAAAATACTCTTATTAAAGTATTCTATGTTACATAAGGTGCCTTGTATGCTGGTCCTTGTTTTTTGTTTGGATTACTCTTTCTCTTGGGACCTTGCAGCTGCCTTACTCGCAGAGTTTGCAACACTTTTGGTTTGCATGGGTTTGCCAAAGTGCTGCAACACTGTGTGGTACTTAGCTTTACTTAAACCCACGCTATTTCCAAAAAAAAGAAAAGAAAAAAGGTGTGATAGGAAATTGGTGAAATGGGGACAAGCAGGGGCAAAAACAATGTGAAAGGCAGGTAGGGATGTGCAGGAGAGGTGTAAGAAAGGACCATAGCACTCCAATTCTTCTACAGCAATAGCTCTGCAGGTTGTGGTTATTTTGAAATTTGGAGCCTCACATCCCAGCGAGAGCAGTGTGGGCAACATAACTTTGCTGATTAATTGCTGTAATGATTGATCGTGGGCAGTGTAGGTGTGGGCAAAATGGAGAGCTATGTATGGGGAAATGTTTTTTTTTTTTGTGGGACAGATGCCCATTTTATTTTTAAGGAGAGAGTAGAATGTTGGGGAAGGAATATAGGTATATGTGGGGAGGTAAGTTGGATAGGAGAGGTAGCATTTGCAAACAGACAAGACAGAATAGATAGCAGACAGCCACGGTGTATGACACATGAGGGGGTAAACACCTTGGATGGGGAAGGTGTTGTGGAATCGGAGAACCAAGTTCCCCCAGATGGCAGCAGTGAGACTGAACTTCCCACTCATTGTCAGTCACCATTGCTCCTTCACAACCCTGAAGATGGCTGTGTTGGGGGCTGGGCACCGGGGCCAGACTTCCCCTCCAGGTCAGCCAGTCTGCCCTCAATACAGTGCAGTCAATTGTCCAAATAATGTTGGACAATCCTGAGCACCATCCCTGGTAGCTGTCACTGGGTGACCACTCCCTCTCTTTGCCCACTCCCAGGAGGGGACAGGTCCCATCTCCTGAGGCAGTTCCACCCATAGGCGGTGCAAGCCCAGCAAAGGGGTCAGCTCCAGCTTGGGTCCCAGATGTGCTATGGCCTGGTGCCAGAGCCAGTTGAGGTAAGGTAGGTGGATCTACGGGAACAGGCCTACCCAGTCGAGCGATGGTGTTGAGTTGTTTCAAAGTGTATAGGTTAGTGATGAAGAGAACATGTGGTTAGTTGTAAAAGCATGCAGAACAAATCACATTACCCAGTAGCATATCTTGAAATTGCTTGGAATCATTAAAGGACTTCGGTTTACTCTGTGCACCTGGAAAAATTGTTTGGAATTATTAAAGAACTTTAGCTCACTCTACCTGGTTTCCAGTGATTTTTTTTTTTTTTTGGACTCTGCTAGTGTATCACTGGATTTGCCTGTGTGTTGGTTCACTCATCTTTTGTTGTAATTACCCAGCAATGTAACATGCCATAGCATATAGAACACAAAAATAACTGGGATAACAGTCAGTATTGTAACAGCATGCCAGTAACAGTTATGGCATAAGGCCAACAACATAGGTAATTCAACAAGGTATGTTATTATGCAATAATAAAACACAAGGCCCAACATAATGTTTTGTGAACAACATATCTCAAATGTAAACCATACCTGATGTATAAGAATAATAAATTATGATGCAGATAAGGGGTGGAGGGAGAGAGAAAATCATGCCATTACTATCAGTATAGGCTATATTGTTTGCAACTATACTCTACAGGTCTGCCCTTACTTAATGTATACAAGTGTCTTATAGCTTTCTGTAGCACCTACATACCTCTCAAGCTATCCACATGGGACAGTATGGCCAAGCTGTAACACCTACAGGTACACAACTACAGGGACTATTACATGTCAGAGGAACATATATGACTACCTAGAAGTACTGTGGACTGATGTAGTGTGACTGTGCTATTGAGATAAATCAAGTTGCTGTTAAATTTATGTCTCAGGGATTTGACAACAGTCATCACAGTCTGTGACAGCGTGACACTTGAGAGACATGTATCATGCACAGTACAGAGAGCTTATGCTTATCATGCCATCCTTGGCAGGCATAGGGTTAGACTATCAGCAGACATTCACAGACACACCAGGCATACAGCCGTAACAAGATTAAACACTTTTATTTGTTTTAATAACTTGAGTTAGTATTGTAGTTTTTGAATTTTCATTTACTGCTGTCCTATCACATTGCTGAGAATTGCTGTTAACACTCTGGTACTTCTGGACACACAAATTAGTAACCCATTTGAACAAATAATACAGCCATTTATTTACCTGTAATTCCTGTGGGGAAAACATCTGTTAACAATACATAACAGTTTCTATTAATATTTAGTAGCACTTGCTCCTGGATTTGAACTGGTCTGTGTGTGAATAAATGTATATCATGCCTAACATTTATCACACTGAGCTACTAGCCATTGTTGAGTATTGATTGAATAATCAATGCCTAGAGCTCACCTGGTAACAAACTGTGACCTAGTAACAGAGGTAGAGTGTCATACAAGACTGCAGTGACACTTCAACACACATGCATGAGATTCATGTCTGACAGAGATAGTAGGTGCACTGTGTAGTAATACTGAGAATGTAGGTGTACACACTTAACCACTAGTGGATGGGAATTTGTGTGATGTGTACAGACCATATCCGAGTGCTGGGTTGGCTACCTGACCCATATACAGTTGCAGATGGTATATTTGCAGTCTACAGCTATTACAGTTTCATACTTGACCAACAGCCCAAAATACACACAACATTTGGAAAAAGACAACTTTATTAGGGGTGATATGAAACAGTGATTGGTATACATCTAATAGTCTTTATTGATGAACACTTTAAATGATGCAGCCATTGAAATACAGGAGTTATTACACAATGTTTGCAGTACTAACTTTATTTCCTTAACCATTCTGAATGTAGTTATACTTTATTTCCTTAAAAGTATGATTGCAGTTGAGTCTACTTCACACTGTCGAAGGCCGACATTATTGAAGCTGCTATTGTCAGCACCAAAATGTCGAAAGCTAAAGTAATCATGCGTGTAAATGGAAATCTCCGTAAGGGGAGATTTTAATTTACTGCAATTTAGTGCGATCTTGGAGTTGGTATATTTATGTAGCGTGGGGTGTGGGGTGTGCAGGGAGGCTTGACCCCCCCTGCATAGAGAATTTGTGTTGTGTTTGGGTGGGGGGGTTTGTGTGTGTTCGACGTTCGGCGGTTTCGATAGTTTTGTGTCGATTATTACGCTGTCGAAAGTTTGAGTTTTCGCCAGCGTAATATAAATGCCTGCAGTTAACTTATTCCTTAACATTTATGAATGCAGCTGTACTTTTTTACCATAAATTATTATTAATACAGTATAAACTTTTATTTCCTTATCACTATTAATGCAGTAGTAACTGTCTTTACTTAATGTTACCAGGTTTCATGCTTTCATCTATATTGAACTGTACATAGCATTACTCACTTCATCCATCTAGGTTTATGACCACATTCATTGCAGAACATTCAAAACAGAATATACCTACTGGCAGTTACAACTGTACTTTTTTATTTGTATTACTATATGTTGCACGATATATCTGTACTCACCACACTTTCAGAGCAACTTGATCAGGTGCCCTGCATGGGCCTCCAGGTTTTGAGCTCTCTCCTCTGCACCTCTGGGAAGAGAATAACACCATTATGCATACCTTTCTATCACATATTCATACTAGCATTTTACAAAACAATCTTACAATACATACAGACTTGTGGGGCATTGTCCTCCCAGGCATCTTGGATCCAAATGGCCAAAAGATCCCCTTTCCTACACTTCAGGTCATCATAGTGGTGACACAGCTGCTCACCTGTGCGAGGGATACCAGTTGCACTGGTGAGGTTGCGTGCCAGCCGGTCCCAGACCTCTGATTTGTATTCTGAACCCTGTTACTGGCCCTTTATCAGCCAGATGTCATGGTCTTTCACAAGGAGTCCAACCATGACCCTGGACTCCAAAATGCCCCACAGCTGTGCCCAGAAGCCCACACCATCTCCAAATCCAGTCATAGTTCCTGCATGGGTCAAACTCCAACAGGTTCCTGCTATATTCCTACCTGTTTAACTTAAATAAGGCTTTTTTTCCTGTCCTTTCCCACCATCGATCCATTGTTAAAAATTTGGTGCTTAGCTTAGCACCACACAAATATGCTGAGCTCAGCTAATCAGTGCTTAAACTGCCAATGCTTAGCAATGCTTAGTGGTGTGCAAACCAGCTTAGCTGAGCTGAGGACTGTTTAAACTGGGATTGCTTAGCAGTGCCCAAACCAGCTAAGTGAAGCTGCGCATTGCTAAGCACTGTTAAAACGGATCCTGTTTAAGCACTGCTTAGCTTGGCTTAGCAGTACTTAGCAGAACTTAGCAGAGGTTAGCTAAGGGCAAACCACATTTCAAAAAGGAAAAGAAATAAACAAAACAAGACTAATATTGAATTATTTATTCATTATTACTATTACTTTATTATTCTTTGCATGTATTGCACTTCTATATTTTCTGACCTTCTGTATTTTCATTTTTCTATCTTGGAGTGTGTATTTTAGCTATTGTGGACCTCTGTGTAACTGGATCTTTTCTCCTAGAGTCACCACTGAAAATGGGCTTCTGGTCCAGCTGGACTAACTCAGTTAAATGTCACTACATACATAATTAATAAAATAAAAAATATATGACATATTGCTATCAAATGTAAAAAGCTGAATGGTCTGTCTGTGTATTCAAACCATGCACCTACTGCACACAGGGCTGTTACTCTAACCATTCATCTACAAAGATATGCTGGAAGCTGCTATACATTTCTATATATCTCTTCACCATGTTTAAGCACTACTAAGTACCACACTGGGCAAACCCACTTAGTTATGCTTAAACATGACCTTTGTGGTTAAAATTAAAAGTATCTGTTTTCTATTTTTAGATATCTGGCACATGTACATAGCTAAGCACCATGCCGCACCATGCAAACACAAAAAAAAAAGGAAATAACATATTTTACTTTTATATTTCAGTGCCATCTTGCACTTTAACAGTGCAGGATGAGTAATGCACCCCCTACATTGATTCTATATCTGTGTTACATCTCTCTCTTTCTCTCTCAGTAGCACAACTTCATTAATATGCAAGGTGTGCTGCTAAAGGGGAGCCACAGACACGGCCACAGTGCACTCTGTGTAGGCTTCCCACTATTCCTACATGGAGTTTATTAAATCCCCACCTTAGTGTTTTGCATTCAGAAGCAATATTTAAAAGTTAATATTTTATGAAAAAGGCTTCAAAAATCACTTTTCTTTTCATACAAAAAAGTTTGCAAACATGAAGATGCATGCAAACACTTTATTTTTGAAAAGAAAATGATGTTTCATGTCTGTTTATTGGGCTGTTAAATAATTCCACATTCCAAGTTAATAATTTATCCACCTTAACCACTTCCCTTCTCTTCTCTTCTCTTCTATTTCCTTTACTTAAGTTCCGCTCACTTCCCTCTAATTCCATAAGCATCTTAGAAGAAGCCAGGTTGACCCACCCTTGAGCACTTCTAGTAGGAATGATGTGCTGAAGCTGCCCTGGTTGTTAAAAGACCTTGGTCTATTTCATTTTGCCCACCAGTTAACTATTACAACTAGTATTTACAATCTCACAGTCTTTAAACCTAAAACAAGCCAGTAGCCTAAACTGCCAACTTAACAGGTACAAGCATGCAAAATATGAAGGTAATGCTACTCAATGCTAGAAGTCTAAACTTCAAAATGCACTCTCTCAAGGCACTCCTAAAAATGGAGAACATTGACATAAGTGCAGTAACTGAGACCTGGTTCAAGGATACAGAGAGCACCCCTGCAATACCAGCATACAACCAAACCAGGACTGAAACATTAAAGGTGGAGGAGTATCCATATTCACCAAGGATATTCATGCCACCAGGCTAGTTGCCCAACACAATGCATCTGAAATTCTCCAGGTGCAACTAACACTAGGTAAGACTGCAATCCAAATTGTAGCTTGCTACAGATCTCCAACCATGCCCCAAGATTCTCACTACACCCTTCTAAACATACTGTAAAATATTAAGATACAACCAAACACCCTAATATTGGGTTATTTCAACTATGCTGCCATTAACTGAGAAAACTACTTGTGTACCAACACCTTTGCCCAACGGTTCTTGGAATTCATAAATTCCAATGCCGTGGATCAACTAATTCATAGTCCCACCAGGCACCAAGGGCTCCAATATCCTAGACCTGGTCAATACCAACATGGAAAATCGATGCTCCACACCTATGGTCACCCCCTCGTTAGTCAGGTCTGACCATAAGCTAATCACCCTTAACATCCACATCCCCCCAGTAAGGAAACCTCCATAAAAAATGTCTCCATAGCCAACTTCATGCTAGTCAAGTCAGAAGTGACAAACTTCATGACATCCATGCAGACGGGAACTGAAAGTTCGACTGTTGAAACCTACACTAAGGCACTGTACAAGCACATCCACTCATGCATGAATCATGCCATCCCAGATAGAACCAATATGCTCTCCACCAAAAAAAAGGAAGCCAATTTGGTGGTTCCCTGCCATAAACAAACTTTACAACAAAAGGAAGAAACTGTTGCAGAAAAGAGGAAAATTCCATGATGCAAAAAAACTACTCTTTTACCAGCCTCAGTAAGAAGCTGAGATCCCTCATAAAATCCTCCAAAGCTAGTTGCGGAAATAAAATTGCCAAAGATTCCAAAGACAACCACAAGGCATTCTATATCTATGTCAAGAATCTAAATGGCAATGCTCAGATCTGCTCTGAGCTACAGCAGAATGGCTTTAAATATACTGATCCCAAGGATATTGCAAATATTCTGGCATATCAATTCAGTGCCAACTTCACCCCCCTCTCACCCCCTAAACGGCCCATCTCAGTACCGGAAGATTGCCAAATACCAGTAATAATGGCCACACAGGTAAAAAGCGCACTCTCCAAAGCTAAGAATACAGCATCCACCAGATGACATCCCGGGCTGTGTACTACATGAACTACAAAATGAACTGGCACCGCACCTAAGTGTCATGTTTAATCATACCCTCACCTCAGGCTTCGTGCCCACTGAGTGGCACACAGCTACAGTTGTCCCACTCCACAAGGAGGGATCCACCTTGGATCCCAGGAACTACCGCCCCATCAGTCTGACAAGCCTGATCTGCAAGGTCATGGAACATATTATCACGGAACTTATAAACAAAGACATTGGCAACCTTCAAACACTGGACCCCACCTAGTTTGGGTTTGTGAAGGGCTGATCTTGTCTCCTAAACCTGATTGACTTCTTTGAATCAGTCTACAGAGCTGTAGACGAGGGTAAGGAGGTCCACACAGCCTATCTGGATCTCGCCAAAGCCTTTGACACCATCTCCCACCTTGGAATCATAGATAGACTTATTAAGCTGGGCATTAATCCCTACAGCACTCATTGGGTTGCCAACTGGCTTACTGACAGAACCCACACTGTAAAAGTAGACAACTCCAAATCCATCTCCAGACAAATGACAAGTGGAGTACCTCAGGGTTCAGTACTGGGACCGCTCTTGTTTGGCATCTACTTCTCTGAAATACAGGCCAACACTAATGGTCTCTGGCTAACAAGTTCGCAGATGACAGCAAACTGGGAGCCATTACTGAATCTCCAAATTATGTGGATACTCTACAAAAGGGCCTTGCAGAAACAGATGCCTGTTGCCAGAGCCATGGGCTTAAGCTTAATGCCAAGAAATGTATAGTTATCCCCTTTGGGAAAAAACATGTACCCATGAATTACCACACAGGTGGCAGTACACTAAACACTGAAAGTATGATAAGAAACTTAGGGACACAGGTGAACAGTGGTCTCACCTTCAATAACCACATCGCCATAACAGTCAGGAAATCCTTCTAAGTGGCACACCTCATCACTAAGGGCTCTTCATCCAGAAAAAAAAGGAGGTCATTGTCCCACTGTACTCATCCCTCATTAGACCCATTATAGAATACAATGCCCCATTTGGTATGTACCTCTTAAGACATCTGCAACAACTGGAAAGGCTGCAGAAATACCTCACTAAAAGACTAACAGGCCTAAAGCAAATGCCCTATGCTGACCACCTTAAAAAACTCCAGCTATACTCTGTCACATATCATCTACTCAGAGGTGATGTCTGCTTGACAAACAAGGCCATGTCACACCCAGAGCTGTTGGACATGCTACACTTAAAGAAATCCCAATCCCTCAGAGCCACATGCTCCAGGGATCTAAACCTTGCCATCACAATAAACAAAACATGCTGGAGGGATAGGTTCCTGACCCAGAGACAACAGAGACTCTGGAATAGACTGCCCATGCATGTCAAGCAGAGCACCTCTTTGGCCCTCTTCAAAAGGAACCTTGATGATTGGATGGGAGAAAAGAAATTCACCCCAGAGATCACATCAGTCACCCTGCTAGACAGGGGTCCAGGGAAGTAAATAGTAGGGGGAGAAATAGCCAGGGAATTGTTATGACTAGGATTGTATAGACCCTAGGGCCGATAGCCTAGTACCAACCTATGAACCACTAAGTAAAACATTGCATCAAAAATGATCCCCAAATTACCACGAGAAAAAACACTATGCAGCATAGAGGAGAGCTCATAGCATCATCTAACACCTAAGAATATAAACAAAGTTATGTGCCTAGACATAAGTGACATGCACACACACACACACACACACACACATACACACACACACACACACACAGGCACACACATGCATACACATGCACCTTTTGTCTGAGTATCCCAGCATACTAGATACAAACCCTAAACTACCTCTGGAAAAAATGTGTTAAAAAACAAAATTAGCAGCCACTCCTGATAGCACGTACTAAATTAAAATGTACTTCACAGCTGATCTCCTATCATATCAGCTCTCAGTGTCAGTCTATGATATTGCTTTCTACTAATTTAACTAGCAAAACACTCTTGGTTACTCTGTCTATACATCACATAAATGTATTTAATTCGGGGATAAACACAGTCTCACAGAAGCCTACTATAAGCACAGAAGGCTTATCCCTGACTGTTTCCTAGATGAACAAAGTTAAGTAATGGCTTAGGGTCTGGAAGAAAGGGCAGGAGATGATGGGAAATTAGTGGGCTCAGCTTGGATGTCCTGGGAGGGAGGGGTGAATTGGTTCCTCATCCAGCTGTCTGCCACTCCAGTTTTAGGCAAAAGGCCCAGAGATGCCAGTCATGAAACTGATTTATTTATTTTATTTTATTTAACATTTGTTTACCAACAAAGTCCAACTATGACAAGAGAAATGCTACAGACTCTTGTCTTTAGAATGTGGGGGGAAACCAGAGGACACAGAGGAGACCCACACGAACACAGGGAGGTCATACAGACTCCATGCAGAAGGCATCTCAGCTGAGAATTGAAGTTTTAGCTCCCCATGCTGGAAATAGTAGCTCCTGTTCGACCATGAAAAGGAGCAGCATGAATAGGATAGTGGGGTTATACAGAGTTCCTGCTGTATACTTTACTACCAGAGGATGCGTTAGTTTTTAGTAATAATGTTCTCCATGGTCATGATGCTGTTGAGGATATATGCCACCCTCACTGCTGCCTGATTGATGGCTTCAGTTTGTGACTCACACTCCTGTGTGGTACTGTGCATATCCCTTATGCAGGATAGTAAAAAACCATAGCCCAATAATCTATGGCTTTATGGTTATCTGCCGCAGGGTGAAAAAAAAGATAAAGAAAAATGAGAGAAGGGCATACTCATATCAAAGAAAAGATTTATCTAAGATTCTTTATGTTAAATGTATCTTGTAGTGGAATAAAGGATGCTGTACTTTCTTCAGGTTGAAAACAAAAATGCACTTTATTTACATATTCACAATGCATCTACCAGACATGCTTCATTTCTTCCAAAAATATAGGACATTTTTTGCCAAAAAAAATCCTTACAAAGTTAAACTTGAAAAATCATCCAGTCATCAGATCCTGTGCAGATTTAGTTTTATCACGTCTGAAGCACATTGATTCTTTTTCACATTTAAGCTCATTTCTCTCAACAATTTCTATACAAACTGCACCATGCCTTTAAAAAGCTGTAAATGATTTTGTTCCATAATTACAAATCATTTTCCATGGTGTTGAGACTAATAATTGGGCCATAGGAAACAGATTTGTGCTGCTAAATAACAGATGCATATTAGGCAAGAACTCAAATGCATTTATGAGAGAAAAGTCCAGCCTTGTCACATTTGCATTCCTCTTCTTAATCCTGTCATTTAAAAAAGTTAATAAAACCTAAGGGTAACATGCTTGGACTTTGCACACACACACACACACACACACACACACACACACACACACACACACACACACACACACACACACACACACACGCGCATGCACGCACGCACACGCACACACACACACACACACACACACACACACACACACACACACACACACACACACACACACACACACACACACACACACATACAAACACAGTTTCTCAAACAAAATATATATATATATATATATATATATATATATATATATATATATATATATATATAGGTACATGTCAGTACATCGACAAGTTAGAAGATCGACATCCACATCACCGACACATGAAATAATCAACACCGCAAATCACGGACATTTAACAGGTAAGAAGTTTAAATTTCGCTAATCATGCCTACCACACATGCATAACACTGCCACACTTACTAAAACATGGTAGGCATGATTAGCGAAATTTAAACTTCTTATCTGTTAAATGTCCGTGATTTGCGGTGTCAATTATTTCATGTGTCGGTGAAGTGGATGTCGATCTTCTAACTTGTCGATGTACTGACATGTACCCATTTATATATATATATATATATATATATATATATATATATATATATATATATATATATATATATATATATATATACACACTAAAGAGGAAAAATGCAAAACTTTTTTTTTTCTTTTTCCAAAAATGAACATACAAGTGAACTCAAAGAAAAACTGACTAGTACAGAATGCATATTTATGTACTAATAGGCCAGTCCCACACTGACACAGGTGGTAGAAACTCATAGTCTCCTGTTGGTCTACAGTGATGTAAGCAAAATACACAAAAGAATATGTATGCAATTCAAGGTGAAATAACATGAAAATTAAATCTGATAAGTAAGTAGGGTCCTAATACTATACGGTTTACTATTGAAAATGCGAACGGCACTTGGGCGACAGTTGGATAGTCGAACGTATAAGGTCGTAAACGAGGATGTCGAAGACATAATCATCAATCTATGAACGGTTTTAACATGGGTCGAGGTAGGGAAGATGTTTGTAGTAGGGAATAATACTGAACACCTACCTTGACCCATGTTAAAACCATTCCTAGATTGATTATTTTGTCTTCGACATCCTTGTTTACGACCTTATATGTTCGACTATCCGACTGTCGCCCAAGTGCCGTTCGCATTTTCAATAGTAAACCTACTATACACATATATGCAAGGTGAATACAGTCTCATTCATAGCTGTATGTGTGAAATATTGTGTGCAAGGGTATACCTGACATTAAAAGGACAAAGCAAAACATGGCAGCTGAAATGAATTAGTGACATCTAGTTCATATCTATGGGAACTGATAAGCACTTGGTGACATTGCATTGTCAGATAAAGCTAAAAAATCCATGGAGTGTTGACGTCAAGTTGTGCTGCTGAGTCATGATCAAATCATAGTGCATTTCAGACAGTTAAACATATACCATATGGGGAGGGTAGAGTAGGTTGCAGACATCATGATATAAAGAGGTGTATAGGAACACAATGGCAAATGGCTATCTACATAAACATGATGGGGAGAACAAGTCACAGTAGGAGGGTTTTAGAAAACTACACTTAATATGATAAGTTCATGAGACATTTAGTAACAAGGTGGTAATATTCGCTGGATGACTGGAACTCTGTGTCTTGGACAATTTCCTCCTGTGTTGAGGTTGAGGATCCACTATGTGACTGTGACTTGCTGCTGGCTTGTTGCACCAGGATATGGGTCTGCCCTGTAAGGAATGGTGTGTGAGACTGTTAGATGGATGGGGGTTGCTCAGGAGGTGCTCTGACAGTGGAAAATGGGTTTGTGGCTGCATATGACAAGGGGTAGCAGAATGTTGCATACTTACAAATGCATGTGAGGACTGTGTATTCTGTGATGATGCTATCCAAATGGTTATCCCAGTTTATTACCTCCCTTAAAGTTGAACAAATGCACCAGTGTAGGCAGTGATGGTGGTACTGACTAGTGGAGAAACACATATAAAACCAATCAGTACTTTGTTTCAGGATTCCATATTCTGCAGGTTGCCATGTGACATAGTAGTCAGCTTCATGGTGCACTGGGATGCAGCAGATAGGCTTACTCATCTATTGACTGATTCTGACTGTACAGCTTTTATAACAATGGCCAACTGTGATATGTAACTGCATTGGTCAACCCTGTAAGGCTGTAGAGGGGGGGGGTATCCATATCAATTAAAATGCACTCATCTGGAGCTGCATGTGGAGCTTTGATGGTGCTTGGATTGAACTGGGACCCCTCCCATAATGGAGATGGTAACTACTCAAACTGCACTGCCTCATGCTCATATGAGGACAAATCCACACCCTCACACTGTAGTGTGAGTTCATGTTCAACCAAGATGGAGAAAGAAAATTTCACTCTGTCATCAACCTGTGACTTGAGTCTTTCTGTCTTATTATTATCAGCACCAGCACTGCTGGCAGCATCAGCCTATTATCCTGCCCCAGCCTGTACAGATGTCAGTGAAACATGGATCTGTACCATCACTGGAGAGAGCATGATTATCTGTGCTAAAACTGTGTCCAAGAGGCATGGATGTTAAGGATATCCATGTAAGATGTTCTGTACTACCCGAACCTACCTGCTGCCATCTTGATGTAGCTGGATACCTGATATTTTAGGCAAAATATGCTGGGGACATCCTACAATCTCTATGTACTCTACTCTTGTATAGTAATCTACTGGACCAAATACTAACTTGGTGCATTATCCATCAAGATGCATGAGGGTGGGTCTGTCATCAAGCCAGTGTCTACTCCTACCAAGAAGCTTGAAAAAACATTGTTCTCCTGCTGAGAAACCAACAACTCCTTTGTTTTTGTCAGACTGCTGCTACTGTGTATCCCATGCAATGAGTTGTCAGCTGACATGGAACACACCTTTTCATTGACATGGTGTAGTATGACAAGAGCACACTTACAACATTGTGGTAAAGTGTGATTGCAGCCCTGCCATGGCAATTATGTTAAAGACCACTGTCTGTCACACCTAGTCCCATGAAGGTTGGCCATCACTCCTGGTACACAAAGGTATTGACCATGTACTCTGAGTGCCTGTAGCAGGACATCATTATTAGCAGGATGAAAATTTCTCTGTTACCCAGCTTATCCTCCAGACATGCAGACACATGCAAATACATGACAGAACTTTAGACAATAAACTAATGTGACTGGAAGAATGACAGCTATAGAAAATGGGAATCCTAGTTGTACAATACTATATTGAAAGGGACAGCTATGAGGGGGAATGCATGAAATTGAAGAAGGGGCAAATAACTGAATACATATGGCAGGCATATTTACCACACATCTGTACATAATGCACTCACTGCAACGCTTATCCAGTTTGTCAGGATAAATGGTGATACAAAGAGTAAGGTAGGCATCTCTGCTGCCAGCATTTGGGGACTTCCTGGATATGTTTATGGCATTTTAACATTTTCATAAATAATCTTCATATTTCTTACTATCAAGACTCCCTAATTCAATACGAAGATAACTCCACAAGTATCTGCTCCCCAAATAGTATGCCACACCATCAACAAATAACTCAAACATTTTCACTTCTTTTGAGGCCTGGCTTACTTATGCCCGACTGTTACATAACTCCAGGATTCCTATGCTTATTCTGTTTACTTCTAAAATACATTTTCCAGATACATGTTCAGGATCCCTTCCCAATATAACACAGACATTGAAGTAATTCCCCTCACCAAACCATTGGGTGTCACAATAGGGGAAAATCTTAAATGTAATATTCATATCCAGAATAATGTCAAAGAAATCAGCAGAAACTAGGAATACTTTACAGGCATACAAGACACATTCTGAACACATTCACTGAAATCTCCATTCCTCCACATGCCTGCTACTGTCACTCTTATGTGGAGCTATAATCCTTAGTAACCTACATACATAATTAAAAAAACAAAGCTAGAAACATGTTACAACTTTGCCAGATTTGCAGTTATTGCAATGTATTACACCCATCACTGCACAGCTCAGCAGTCTCTTAAATGGCTTGAACTTCTCACCCACCCAGTCGAGCTACCTACAACTGATATCTTCCCATAACATTCATAACCCTATAGCATGCTCGGCACTGTACTGTATACTCCTCATTAGCCAACCAAAAATAAATCGCTGACCAGAGGACAATCTACATAAACCTAATAAATCAGCTGGATAAAACTTCTACTCCTATTCCATAGCTAAATCTTGCAACTCCCTATGTTTAACCATTAGAGCACACTTTAATCCCTTGACCTTTTAATACACTGTAAAGGAATTCTTATCTAATCATTAAATATGCTTCTCTTTTAATCCAGGTTGAAATCTTTAGCTCTGCATTCCACTTTCTGCTGCCTTATCTACTTACCCTCTACCTTTGTTTGCTGTGACTCTTTCATTACCCATTCTTTACCTCTACCTTTGTTTGCTGTGACTCTTTCATTACCCATTCTTTACCTCTCCTTTGTTTGCTGTGACTCTTTCATTACCCATTCTTTACCTCTACCTTTGTTCGCTGTGACTCTTTCATTACCCATTCTTTACCTCTACCTTTGTTTGCTGTGACTCTTTCATTACCCATTCTTTACCTCTCCTTTGTTTGCTGTGACTCTTTCATTACCCATTCTTTACCTCTCCTTTGTTTGCTGTGACTCTTTCATTACCCATTCTTTACCTCTCCTTTGTTTGCTGTGACTCTTTCATTACCCATTCTTTACCTCTCCTTTGTTTGCTGTGACTCTTTCATTACCCATTCTTTACCTCTACCTTTGTTTGCTGTGACTCTTTCATTACCCATTCTTTACCTCTACCTTTGTTTGATGTGACTCTTTCATTACCCATTCTTTACCTCTACCTTTGTTTGCTGTGACTCTTTCATTACCCATTCTTTACCTCTCCTTTGTTTGCTGTGACTCTTTCATTACCCATTCTTTACCTCTACCTTTGTTCGCTGTGACTCTTTCATTACCCATTCTTTACGTCTACCTTTGTTTGCTGTGACTCTTTCATTACCCATTCTTTACGTCTACCTTTGTTTGCTGTGACTCTTTCATTACCCATTCTTTACCTCTACCTTTGTTCGCTGTGACTCTTTCATTACCCATTCTTTACCTCTACCTTTGTTTGCTGTGACTCTTTCATTACCCATTCTTTACCTCTACCTTTGTTCGCTGTGACTCTTTCATTACCCATTCTTTACCTCTACCTTTGTTTGCTGTGACTCTTTCATTACCCATTCTTTACCTCTACCTTTGTTTGCTGTGACTCTTTCATTACCCATTCTTTACCTCTACCTTTGTTCGCTGTGACTCTTTCATTACCCATTCTTTACCTCTCCTTTGTTTGCTGTGACTCTTTCATTACCCATTCTTTACCTCTACCTTTGTTTGCTGTGACTCTTTCATTACCCATTCTTTACCTCTACCTTTGTTCGCTGTGACTCTTTCATTACCCATTCTTTACCTCTACCTTTGTTTGCTGTGACTCTTTCATTACCCATTCTTTACCTCTACCTTTGTTTGCTGTGACTCTTTCATTACCCATTCTTTACCTCTACCTTTGTTTGCTGTGACTCTTTCATTACCCATTCTTTACCTCTCCTTTGTTTGCTGTGACTCTTTCATTACCCATTCTTTACCTCTACCTTTGTTTGCTGTGACTCTTTCATTACCCATTCTTTACCTCTCCTTTGTTTGCTGTGACTCTTTCATTACCCATTCTTTACCTCTCCTTTGTTTGCTGTGACTCTTTCATTACCCATTTTTTACCTCTCCTTTGTTTGCTGTGACTCTTTCATTACCCATTTTTTACCTCTCCTTTGCATTTTTCTCTCATTTCCTAATCTTCACTTCTTACCCTCTTTTTTTCTACTAACAATTCCTGATCTCCTCACACCTATCTCCAAAACCATGCCTTCATTCTTTCAGTATCTTATCTTATTTTTGTCTTTAATATAAATAAATTCCTTACTTACTACTGTTTGTTCTTTTATTCTACTACAGAATTAACTTCTCATTGAACTATTTCCTCAAATGCCTATTTTTGTTTTGTTCTCTTTTTCTCAAAATTATGTATTTTATCTTTATTGTTGTACAGTGTAAACTGTTATTAACAAAAAATGTATAAAAATGTTGCTATGTTATCAAAACCACCACATAAATCAACCTATAAAGAATTTGATTATTGGTACACATCCTTGTGGGGACTGCAATTTTTGTGTCCATTTAGATGCCACGGGACAGTTTGTACATGCAGCTGTAGGTAAACTCTTTCAGTTTAAAATAGCAGCTAATTGTAATGGTATCCATCTCATTTATTTAGCCTATTGTGAAACTTGCAGATCTTTTTACATAGGTAAGACCAATCGAAGATTATGAGATAGAATCAGGGAACCTATAAGGATCAAATCACATACAAATGCTTTTTCAAAGCATGCTACAGCTTATTCAGTGTATAATATATTTAAGTTTATGGTCCTTGGAAATTATTCAACAAACAGAAAGGTTAGGTGATATTAGGAATATAACTGAATCACAGGAAAATAAATGGATTATCCGGTTGCAAGCTGATGGCAATTTTGGGCTGAATATGAGAGTACCTATAAAACCTGTGCTGAAAACAGATGGTTGTTTAGGTAATATATATTTTGCATTATCCTTTTGTCCAGTCAATTTCTTGAAGTGTTTGCCAGTTAATAGTTAGATAGGAAAACTGTCATAAGTTAGTATTTAGTGATCCATTCCATGAACCAATACGTCTCCGTATTTAAATTTGTGTTATTAGATCACTAGCATGTCATTGGGGTGGCCACTGTGGTGCAGCAGTTGGTGTTACTGCCTCACAGCAAGAGGTTCTTTGGTTCGATCCTCAGCTGGGGTGCTTTCTGTGCGGAGTCTGCATGTCCTCCCTGTGGTCGCGTGGGTTTCCTCTGGGTGCTCCAGTTTCCTCCCACATCCCAAAGACATGCTGTAGGTGGACTGGACACTCTAAATTGGCCCTAGGTGTGAGTGTGTGCATGTGTGTGCCTTCTGTGGAAGGTTGGGCACCAGGCTGGCAACTTGACACCATAAAACTCCACTGCCAATCATGAGCAGACAGGTGATCCACTGTGACGACCCCTAACTGGGAAAAGAAGAAAATAACTAGCATGTTATTGTTGTAATATTTTATATATAATATATATTTTTTATAGTTGTAGAATATGAATTTGTTGTTTACTTATTTGTGGGATGCAGCAGTTAATTAACTGCATAGCACTCTTAACAGCTAAAGCACATATATTTCTATGCATTTCATTATTTTAGGGTTTTTTATGATCTCATATTGGTTATTATTATACTTATGCAGTTGGAGTAGATATCTTATGAATATTTAAGTTTACATTTACGTAATAATAAGTCTTGGACATTATGGGATTGCAATGTTATAATAGGTTTGAAGCTAAAAAGGATGCATACAGTTTAATTGATCAGTGATGCAACTCAATTTTTTTCATACCTCAGTAACGATTTTATTTTAGGTATGACTGAATGAAGCTTTGTAGGGCTCTTATTTACATGAGCCCAATGAGCTGAACTAAAAATAGTTATTTTTTATGTAATTAACATCTATAGCACACTGTTTTATGTTCGTTAATTTTGTTGTTTTCTGAATTAAGCTTTTTTTCAAATAAGTGTCATAAATGAGATTATGTTTCGACTACAAATAAGCATATAACCTGCAGAGTTATCAGCAGAATGTTGATTATATGTAGCTATCCAACAGCAATGCTACTTCTGAGAAGACAGGGTGCTTAACTGAATATTACGATATGCAACAATGTTCTGGGAAAGATACAAGTTTGCAATTATGTGACTTATTTTATTTATATTATTTTGTATTTATGAATTATTGATTTACAGGATTTATTTCAGTGGCACATATATTCATGTTAATGTGAGTTCCACAAGATTTTTACATGTTTTATATTGTTTATACATTTTGTATTTTAATGAGGTCATGGGAAGCTTTGTAGATGGATTGAATTTCATTGGATAAACTACTTTGAAAAGTTTATAAAGGGATGTAATCGCTTAATTGTTAGTAATTTGGTCTGAAGAAGCAGGCTTTTGACCTGCGAAAGCACTTACCTTATGTAATAAAACTTTGTTTCATCCTATATTTATCCTAGCCATGTATCAGTCAGTCCGTCCGTTTTATTTATTTTGTTTTAATTGCGTCAGTGTTCTTACCGGATGGCCCGTTTACCCTAGTTGCTGGTATTAGTTTTTATTTTTTCTTGTTTTAAATTATTGCTTTTTTAATTTCTACAAATCTTTTGGGTTTCTAATACCATGACCAGAATGGACCTCATTCCTAAATCAAAGTACGATTAAAGTTCATGACATTTGTATTGTTTCAATCTTTGATGTCAAAGTGCTCTTTGCAGCACCCACAATGTGCCCAGTAATGACTCCTTCTGCAATTCATGCAGAGTTACATGTATTGATAACATATCTAAATACATTTGTAGATTCTTTTTTATAAGACCCATTGCTCCTTCTACCATTAGAACGGTCTGGGTATCTTTCTTCTACATTGCTTTTGTTTCTGCCTGCAGATCCTGATATTTTATGATTTTGTGTCTCTCTGTACTCAAGACTCTGTAGTCATTGGGGGTGGAAATTTCAATGATTAATGCTACTTTTGTTGTCTTTTCATGGACCACTATATCCGGTTTTCTAGCATCTATCTTTTCAACTGTTGGTAATGGGTGATCCCATGTGATGCAAACTTCAGCATTTTCTATGATGCTTTGTGACTCATGTTTCCAGTGTTTTTTAGCCACTTCAGTTCCATAATGTTTGCATAAACCCAGTGCAACAGTCTTGACACATTATTATACCTTTCAGTATACAGTTCTTCTGCTATTAGTATGTCACAACCAGCAATGAGGTGTACAACTGTTTCCATTTCGGTTTTACAAAACTACATTTGTCTGTTTCTCTCACATGGACTTTGTAAACCAGCATGTACATAGCCCACTATCTTGGGCTACCAATATTACCCTCTCATCTCTTGGTGTGAATTCACCTCTCCTTAACCATTCCTGCATTCGTTCCTGATCAACATGAGATTCTTCCAGAAGTTTTCTGTACTTGCAACTATATTCATTCATTTCCACATTTCTTACCTACTCATCTGGTCCTTCACCTTATATTATTTCTTTTGTTTTCTAGCATATTCAGTTGCTGCCTGATTTTTTATCTACTTCTGGTTTGATTTCCATTCCTTCTTGATGCTGATATGCTTCTGCTGACTAAACAGAGAAGTCATCCCAGATTTATTCTACTCATGTTTCAAAACTTTCACTACATTTGGGTCTTGTGAGGTCAGCAAATATGTGTGGGGTCTCACAATTGGAGATCTGTACATTTAATCAATTTCAAGGAGGTCCATCCCTCCTTTGGAATGGGAATATATAATCGTGGCATGCACTGATTTTCTAAATCATTTGATGGGCATGGAACATTCTTCTTGTTTTCTTGTCTAATCTATCCAACATGTTTTTGAGCCAGTCGATCACTCCAGAACTGTAAGTTAGGACAGGAAGAGCAAATTGGTTTATAGCTTAGATTTTGTTCCTGGATGTCAACACTGTTTTCAGGATTAATTTAAGTCTTCTGAAGTACTCCTTACTAAGTTTCATTCACCTTTGTTCATGTTTTATTATTGATCCTTCAGCAATTCCCAAATATTTATACACTCCCTCTTGCTCAAGTTCTTAATGTCACATTCTTGTCCCAAACTGATGTTTTCTTGGTGCTGCAGTTTTCCTGCTTTAAAGGTTGCTTTTGCACATTTATCAAGACCAAATGACATTCTTATATCATCTGAAAAAGTTTTGACAACTTGCGGTTGTACTTCCAGTTCCTCATCTGATGAGCTATACAGTTTTAAATCATTAACAAAGAGAAGATGAGAAGTCTTCACACTTTCTTGTTTTCTAGGAGCCAAATTATAGCCATGGCCTAAGCTGTTAAGTAGACAGCTTAATGGGTTAAGGGCAAGGCAGAATAGCAGCGGAGACGGAGAATCATCCTGGAATATATCCCTTTGAATTTTTATCCATGGGATACTAATTTCTCCTTTATCATGGCTTAATTACAAAGTGGTCTGCCACTGTTTCATGGTCTGGTTTTTAATGTAGTCATTCGGTCTAGGGTGTATGTTATACATTGTTAAGCACTCTTTTATCCATGAATGTGGGATACTATCAAATGCATTTTTTGTAGTCAATTCCTGTTTATGTAATGTGATGTATTTGGAGATTTTCTTCCCTGGTCTCCTCTGAAAATGAGTACTTTTGGCCTAGTCAGATTTTCCTGGTAAACAAATTTCAATAAATAATTAAATAAATAAATCAAACAACTCACCCTAAAAAAGTGAGGGGGACCACATGTGTATAGATGTGTAGGTATAGTATGGCCACCATTTAGATTACACAGGCTATATCCTTAATATAAGAAGTGAGACACATGAAGAGGGACAGGCGATCCTGTTATCATGGAATACAATATTATTGTACAATCTACATTTAAAGTATGCATGCTGACACATATATTCATGTTGCTAGCCTTTTATAAAGTGATTTTTCTGTTCAAGAGTGCATGTCCATCTTCAAATGTAAGTTCATCGATGTGCTTGCTCCTAAGTACTGCAACAATCAGTTAAAATAATTGCTAGACAATAGACTATAGAAATAAATATGGTGAAACAAATAGATGAACATGCTGGGTGAAATAATGAATATTGTTGTCTCGGTAATGGAAATAATGTTAATAAATTAGAGCTAAATAAGGCAATTCAAACCTGTAAGTAATGGTTAAATAAAAATAGAGCAATACAATGATTAAAATGGATAAAATAATTAACAGTTAAATAGTAATTTAAAAATCTGAGTTTTAGGAAGATTGTTAGACAAGCTATAGTGTTAGGGTTTTCCCCAGTCACGTATAAAGAAGGTTCAGGAAACAAAGGGCCTGGATTCAAGAAGTGTCTACACAAGTCCTAAGGACCTTAAACAACTCCAGTCTAAAGGAGTGAAGGGGACCATACTTCTCACTGTCCCTGATTTTCAGGGACATCCCTGATTTTGACTCAAAATTTTAGCTCTGTCCCTCTTAATCCCTCCTAAAGCCGGTGACTTTTAAAGAAAAGGTGGTGAATTACACTTAATAAATAATGTCAGTAATTAGAGTTATACCTGTGGATTCAATAAGCTACATGTAGGTTCTGCATGAAGCCTTCATGGAGTTTACATGTTTACATGGTGAGTAGCAGTGCTATTTACATATTCATGCTACTCACTGTGTTTAAATGTAAACAAGCACAGTTTCATGGCTATCAACAGTGTTGCTGGCCAGGAAAATGTGTAAAGCAACACAGACTGCAGCAGACATGTAGACCTGTTTACCTATGGGCAAACTAGGTCTGCGCAACTGTGCAGAATGCCACAGTGATTATCAGGGTTAATAATATAGCAATGTATAAAGTTCAAACAGAGAGTATTGTGGAATCCCATTTCAGGCGTACTGAACAAAAGTTGTATAAATGATCTGTAGCTGTACATGGATTTCTATTTGAAATAAACAGACAGGGAGGTGTGTGTGTTGAATAGGGACACACAGATGAATTGTAGGAATGAGCAGAGGGAAAGAGGACAGATGAAACATCTTAATTTACAGCAAATGAGGACATGTAAATTAAAACAGTTGTATCAGGAACACTTATCACATATCGAAATGATACAGTATGGACTGCACAGTAGAAATGTATATTATGTGACTGTCACACAAGGTGACATAACAATGGAAAAGAATGTCTTTACGATATAAGCATCCTGACATGAACAATCAAAAGGATATCTATCAGGGATGGTATATACAATAGGGTTATGCACATATTGTGAAGCTGTGCAAAATTAGTTGTCTGAATATGGGTGTAATGTCAGCATAGGTCTCCAGAAAGTGTGACAGATAGTTACAGGCTCATAGACAACAGTAAACAGAAGCATGCACAATCATGGAGAATATCAGAATAATACCACAATTAATCCCATGTCTATGACATAACATATGTGATTGTGAGGGATCATAGATGGTTCTGCATGAACACACTTGTACAGCCATTGTGAGATGTCAACAATCTATGAGGGTGATCAAGCACACCATCCTGAGAATGTAACATCTGCTGGTGGTGTTAGGAGGGACACTGCTATACCTGTTTATGACATTATGATCAATCCAGGCTAGTTGACAGATATGCATGGCATATATATATGGCACAATCCACACTGCCACAAAAATAACCCATACCATCAATGTTGTCAAACATCTTTGTATGTACTGTGTGCAACACTGGAACAGGTATCACACATGCATCTGGTATAACACCTCGATGGGGGTTCCGCACCATCTGACAGTAATGTTTATGCAACAAAAATAGTAACTAGGTATGACCAATAAGATATGTGGGAGCTCACTGAGGTAAATGTGGTACACTTCAGTTACACAGCCCTGGAAGATGTGTAGGGAGCTACATGAAGAAGAGTGCATTGTACTCAGTTATTGGTGTGATGAAGGCTGTGAACTATGAAACTATCATGGCCTTTGATGTGAATGACCTGCACATGCTCAGGAGTTGTGTTACATGCAAGAGAGTAGTCACCACTGTGGTCACATGCTGGTGGATGTTCCACATACCATCTACCTCAGTATATAGGTCACACACCACTTAGTCTGCTCATAGAGGTGTGATGTCTATATTTTCATCGGGTTGTGAATTTTTTTCATAATGTAAGAAACCCCCCACATTTTTGTTTCATCTCATGTTACTTCATGGCTTTGGTAGCAATATTTTGAGTGTGTTGATGCTGTCTGTATTATACTAATATCACAGCCTGACTTGGAGAGTGTCAGACAACAGCTTATAGGTGATGACATCATCAGTTTCTGATGAGGATAGGATGGTAATAGCAGTATCCCACATGCTGCTATAAAATGCTCCCTCTACTGTCAAGCAAGTTCACAAACAGACATACATGCCCACACACACACACATACACACACACACACACACACACACACACACACACACACACACACACACACACACACAAATGCACACCAGTTGACTGCTGTGAGAACAGAACCCCTACATATCTAGGTGCACAGGCTACAGAACTCAGTACTTTAATCGAGTACCATGGCACAAGTCTGACTTTTACCAGGTTGAAGGACAATTTATAGTGGATGACAACATCACTGCATACTTAAGAGAAGAAGATGGGAGGCCTGCATGAAATGGATATGTAGGCATGTCCGACTGTGAAAATATTGGTACTCCATCGGACTGTAGTGGTGACTGCAGGATTATTAACTATGCTCATCTGACTAGGCAGACTGACAGAACACACACACACACACACACACACACACACACACACACACACACACACACACACACACACACACACACACCAGGTTACTGCTGTGAAAATAGAACCCCTACTATCTAAGTACACAGACGAACTCAATACTTTGCACAAGCACCATAACACCAGCCTGACTTATGCAAGGTTGCAGGAAAATTTATAGTGGATGACATCATCATTGCTTGAGAGCAGATGTTGGAAGGCCTGTCTCAAATGGATAGCTAGCCAAATACAACTGTCCAGATCTTAAAGTTCTGCATGTTACTAGATTGATGAGTGTGCAATGTGTAGTATTTGCTGCTATGTTTCCAATGTGCAGGTATACTTTAAGAGGCAGTTTTACAAACTGTATGCAAACAGCTGTCCACATTACTACAACTATTGGAAGGTCTGATGTTCAGGATATATAAGAAATCATTTGTTATTTATTTTTGTAGTATATTTGATAACATTTGTGAAAAAAGTACTGACAGACCAAGTTTGCAGTGCATGGGGAGGTAACAGATGGCTGCAGTGTAAGTATGTGTTGTTAACTTAAAAAGTGCCATCTCTTTGTTTGTGATTTTACATGTACTTTCATGGGATGAAGACTGCATCGTCAGTAAACATAAGTAATACATGCTATTGTGGACTTTCCATAGTGCACCACTGAGCAGCTTGGTTAAGTGACTGATGGCAGAGTGTTTGTGCAAGCAAGATGCATATTTATACTGCTTTCCTTGTTTGCACATAGTTAAGTGCTGAGCAGATGTGAGCCTCATTGATAGGATTCTGAGAACTCTGAGTACTGAGTGAATGTAACACACCTGCTGCTTAGCTGACTCTGTGGCAGCAGGAGTAAATGCATTGACAGATTTCTTTTGGAGCCCAGATGATATAGTTTGCAAATCCAGGTGTATCTCGCAGATGCAAACAAACAGGACAAACAAGACAAAACACAAGGACAGTGAGGGACATAAAACATTGGTAGACACCATGACTGAGGTTAGGGATAGGACAACAAAGGCCCATACCCACCAAACACGCGAACAGTGAGAATCTAGTCCTCACCTGCAAAACTGTCATCGCAGTGACTGTCTTTATTGTCTAATGGCTATTGGAGTGCTTTATGTTTCCTCTTATGGACCATAAGGGAGCAGCCCCTCCATCCAGCATAGATGTGCACCAAGAGTGGTGTGCATGATTCTAAGCACCAACCCGGGCATCTCCTTGTGGGTGATAAAATCCCCACCTTCACTGGTACTCCTGGAGGGTACCACAGCACCAGCAGCTGGGGTAATGCTACCTGAAGGAACAGGTAGTGCACAGGCAGCAGAGGCAGTACTGCCAGAATGGGTCCCAGATGTGCTGCGTGTCAGTGCCGGAGCCAGTAGAGCAGGGACAGGCTGAGCCCCTGGCATTGGCCTACCTCCCTGTGGTGTAAAGCATTTTGTGATTTTTCAGAGATGGGTGACATGAAAACATTTTGATGATATATATAAAAAAAAAGAGATAAGGGTCGGGGGTTTGAGAATAAAGAGATAAAATCAGTACCATCATATGTGACATACAATGCATTATCACAATAATAACAGTATTTCATCTGAACTTTTACATTTAGTATACCTTTTACTTATCAACTACAAACTATAATTAAGGATTACTCAAAGTAATCCTTGCAATGTGTAGATATTGTACAAATGCTTGGTCCAGTTATACAGATTAACTTAACAGCAGAGCATTTATGCCACTTGTGTACAAATTAATTTATGTAATATTTTTTAAAAGATTGCACTATTTTATACTTGTTACTTGTGGTATTTGTTTAACTACAGTCTTGCACTTGACTCCTACAGTTGGTTTGTGCTACAGATTGAAGCATGCATGCTTGTTTTTATAGTTAGGATATGCATGCTTACTTTGCTAAAACTGTATAGATAATAATTTTTTTAATTAAAAATGACTAATAATACTTCTCTTGTGCTGTGTATATAACACTTGCTTCCCTCAATCTCTCTAAATGTTCAGCATGAGCTTCACTATTTACAGTTATCTCAGAATTGGCTATAGAATGAACAGAAGAGAACAATAGAAGAGCATTATGCATAACAGTCTTGCCTATATGTAGCTTTCTAACTACTATAAATTCTCTTTATTTGTATACTTACACAACTGTGGGATGTTACTAGTTCTGAACTTATCTATGCACTGGTTAAGTGTATCCCTCTTGCACCTGTTTAAGTCATTACAGTGATGCCTACACTGTTACCCAGTGTGTAGAATGCAAGTTGCACTGGAGACAGCCTTGGCCAGACAATTCTACACCTCAGACTTATACTGGGAGCTGGTACAGTCCCCCTCCAAAAGCCTTAGCTATATCACTTTCTAAAGAGTCCGATAAAGAGTCTGGATTCCACAACACCCCACCTCCGTACCATAAATTGGATACCTTCCCTTCTACAACCAGACTTGTTCAAGCAAAAAGAACAGCAACAGCTAATAATGATTTCCTGCCAATTCCTTTTATCACATTTACTGTTAGTGTGAAAACAGGAACAACAATACCAACCATGTTTGGATGACTTTAAGTGGAGAGCAACATTACCAAACAGAGAGAAAAGCATTTTTCTTTAAATGGGAAGGTTAATATGACAGTTGGAAATTGTTTGAGGGTTATTTGCTGCTGGAACTGTTAGGTGATTTCCCTTAGCAGACATATACCGGGGGCATACATTTCATGACCTGATAAATATTTATCTTGACTTTATGGTGATAATTTTTTTTTTACAATATGTGATTTAAACCTATGCAAAAGTGACAAAACATTTTCTTTCACAGTGGTGATGTTCCAACTTTACCAACAAAGAATCACTTTGCCACATAGTCAAGAATTATATGTAAATACACATGACAGATTGAGAGTTAACCATGTATGTGTATAACCTAACAAGGTCCTGGTTATACATTCATGTGTGTATGATTCTTACTGAAGTATGAAGGTCATCCAAGGCCAGATAGCACAATTATAATTACAGAAATGTAGTAGTCTGTTTTAACCTCAATCATACATATAATTCATATGAGCTCCACTGCTGTACAAACTTATTGTTATTTATAATTATGTTTAACTTTTCTTATGTGACATTTAATATAAAGTGAAAACGGAACAACAAGTAAAAAAAAATGAAATTTGCTGCATTAGAACCCAGGGCTATCTGTACTGAAGCCCTACACTTACACTTGCTGCCACATTACTTGTTAAATAACAGTTGGTTATTTCCTTAATCATTGATTACCTTTTATGTGACATTTACTATTAAATGAAATGAATCAGCACTAAAATTTACAGTTGCTGTCACAGAAATAATTACATAACAGGTATTCTGTGTGTTAGCTGCCAAGCGATGCCACTTAGCATGTTTGCGTGGTGCCCAACAGAAATTATAGAATGTATCTGTTTTGAAATTGTTGATAGTCTGCTTCCTGCAGGTGTTAAGGAAGGCTGCTAAATGCTGTACAATGTTGCTAAGCATCATTGTGCGATGGAAAGCAACAATGCAACAATGTATCTTTTTTTGAAATTAAGAATGTCTGCATCCTGCCTGCAGGTATAGTGTCTGATTTGTGTGTGGGCCATTACTCCAAAATTGTATGATGGTAAATGTCGTACAAACAAGACAAGAAAAACTAAAGTTGTTTTAGCCTTGTGAGTAGTATTTATTAGATTTCATCTTTAAAAGACAAAGGTGGGACTTGAACCTTGATCTACAGATCATGTATGCTGTATGGATCAACGTGTTTAGCAAATGTGCTACACACACAAGAGATTCAGATGTGTAGTTGATGCATTGGTTATCAAAGAAGTACTTTACATGACATTTAATGTGTTTATCTGTTCCCTCTGCTTACACTAAGCCACCAACTGTGCAATGCTGGCATTAAAAAATAAATAAATAAATAAATAAATAAATAAAAAAGAAAATAAATCTCTAAAACTAAACAACACTGCAAAATATATGTTAGTGCACATGAACAATTCTTATACAAGTATGTATTTGAACTCTCACACCAATGAAGCTTTAAAACACTGTAAGCGTGTCTTATGCCTCTTTGCCACAGAAAGAGCTTTGCAGCAAAAAATAAAAATCATTGTGTATACAAGCAAGTGCAGCATGATCCACAGTATTAACAAGCTATATTTCTACATGTATTCATTTCAGATGTAGTGCAATGAGTGATCACACAACCATTTATGAATATTGCTTGGAGAATGCAGCTCTGTCTTATCTTTCTGTGTATGTTGCCCATTCTTCTCTTATCTGAGCAGTAATATGAAACATGCAGTCCGTTAGGTATTTTGTATCATTCTTCTTAAAATGTGTGAGAATATTTAATGGAAATAATATACAGTTTTTAACAAATGTAGGGGAGGTTGGATGTTACTGAAGAGAAATTGTGAAATGTGTGCTGCTTACTTACATTTAAAACCTTGATACAATTATTAAGTCTATCCTAGCTAGCACACCCACTAGAGGTAAGGTAGTCTTAATTGTTACTGTGTTTTCCTTCTTCCTACTAGGAAATATTCACAGCTGCAAACCATTAGCAATAAACACTGAAGAAGTGCCTGAACTATTTTAAATCTGCTACACTAGCCAAGAGTTTGGTGTTTAGCAATTCAAATGAGTTCACATCTCATTTGCATCTTCACCGTGCTCATGGGATTGAATCTACACTATAAAAGGGAACTGTGTAGCTAGGGAACATGAAGATGAAGAGACTTGTATACGTGGATAGCACAGAAGAAGAATGCTATTACTTTGGATTCATCTGTACAGAAGACTGCTGATCTTGATAAGGTATGATTACATTTTTCAGTTATATACTAGGTATGCTCAAATGTCACTTAGAAAAATATTTTTATATATGCATTAGCAAAGGTTATTTTTATCTGTATGCACTTCTTAGAAGTTTACTGATGGCACAGACTTTTTTGTTGGGACATTTTATTTTCTCAGATGCACAGCCATATTAACTTTCATCACAAGTGTTAATGTCACAGATGCTTCTCTTTACACTCTTCTATTGTTATTTATATAGATACATCTATGGGAATGCTGGCCACAGGTAGAGGTGACTGGCAGTTATATAAAAATGAATATTCTGTGGTAAATGTCTAGAGATGTTTTGGGGACAGTACCTTGTTCACTATTGTTTATTCTTTTATTTGGTAACCAAATATCCATTGCCTGTTGTTTTGGGGGTGGAGGAGCCAAGTTCCAAACATTGTTGGCACAAACAAAATTGCTTGAACAGAGATTTGCTTGCTAGTGTCACTCCCCTTGATTTAGATCCAAGGTTGCTTTGTGTATGGCTTAAAACCTCAGATTTGGCCAGCTAAGATCTAGCTGTATTCAACTGGACGTATAAGAGAATTTAAGTACCTTTTATCTGCACATTTTTCAAATAATATGGCATTTTTATTTATTTATTTATTTATTTATTATTTGAAGTTTGTTTGCCAGGATAATCCATTGAGCCGAGTGAGCCCATTTTCAATGGACTCCTGGGGAGAAAAGCTCCATAGATACAATGTCAACATATACAACTAAGAATAAAGTAAAATATAGTAGGATAAACATAACATAAACAGTTTGTTAAAGTATCAGAGTAGTACATATAAGCACAAGATAATATTAATGCAACAGGAAAAAAACAACCGAAGAGCATATGCAACAATAAGCATAAGTTTACAATTTTTAGTTTCTATATTCACTAGCAAATGGAAAGAAAAAGTATAGGTAAGATTTTGGTTAGTAGGTGTGCACAGAGAATATTTACATAAGTGGTTAACTACAGTATGAATGTTCCCTAAGAAGGGAAGAGTTGTGGATTTAGTAGTAGCTGGAGGGATTATGCAGGATGGGTGCAGGAGCATTCCCAGAGAGAAGATAGATGTGAATGGAGAAGAGATTTAAAGACTGGAAGGCTGCTGGTATTTCGGATATGTGATGGGAGGGAGTTCCAGAGGTGGGCCAGGGAAAAGGAAAGTAGGAGTTTGCCTGCTGGACGGGCAGGTTTGTGGAGTTCAACTAGGTTCTGAGTGCTGGTTCTAAGGGGTCTGTTAGGATGGTGCATGCTGAAGGCTGAGGATAGTGAGGGGCAGAGTGTGGGCTTGAAAATGAGCTTATGAGCATGAGTTAGTTGAGTGTAGGTAAGGAAGTTAGGGAGTTCTAGCCAATTTAGTTTGTGGAGGGCAGTACAGTGATGGGAGGAGGATCTGTGGCCAGAGGCGAATTTGGTGGTTTTGTTGTAGCAGGAAGAGAGTTTTGTTTTAATAGAGGATTTAAGGTTGGTTAGGAGTGGGGCACCATAAAGGAGAGAGGGGATGAGGTATGTGGTAGAGAGGAGGAATCTAGTAGATGGGGAGAGGAAGCGGATATGCCGGTAGAACATGCCTAGTTTCTGATGTATTTTTTAATGTTTGTATGTATATGGGAATCAAATGTAAGCTGATTATCAATGAGAGCTCCTAGCAGTTTAGCACTGGAAACAATTTCTAGGGATGTGTTATTTTGACTGGTTATGAGAAAAGAGTTTATGTCGATAGTTATGCTTTTTGATGGGGTGAATAACATGAGTTTGGTTTTTGATGGATTGAGAATGAGACGATTGTCATGCATCCATTTTTCAGTGGTTGAGAAGGCATCTTGAGTTAGTTTTTTAAGGAAGAGAATGGAGTTTGCAGCACAGATAATAGTTGAATTGTCTGCATACTGGACTATTGTAGCATTTGGGATATTGTGGTGGAAGTCATTAATGAAGATGTTGAACAATAATGGACCTAATATTGAGCCTTGGGGTACACCAGTGACAGTGTTGAAGTAAGAGGAGGTAGATTTCTTCCATCTGACAGATTGCTGCCGATTAGAAAGGTAACTAGAAAACCAGTTAATGCAAGAGGGGGAAAGATGTAGGTTAGAGAATTTGTTGAGTAGCAGGGAATGGGAGATGGTGTCAAAGGCCTTAGAAAGGTCTAGGAGGAGAGTGGAGACAATATAGTTAGAGTCTCTAGCTTTATTTACAGTTTTGAAAAAGGAGAGAAGAGCAGTAGTAGTGCTGTGACCAGGTCTAAATCCATGTTGTGTTGGGGTTAATAGGTGATTGGTGGTGAGGTAAGGTAGTAGTTGTATGTGGATACATTTTTCTAATAGTTTAGAGATGGGGGATAAGATGGCAATAGGTCTAAAATTGGAGATGGTGTTGTTGTTACCTCCCTTATGGAGTGGAATAATGTAAGCTTTTTTCCAAATTTGGGGTACATAACTTTCTTGGATTGACCGATTTATAAGTATACAAATGGGGAAGGCAATGGCTTCAGTAGATATCTTTAGGAAGAAGGAAGAGATATTATCGGGAGCATTAGAGCAAAGTTTTAACTTAAGAAGCAGTTTTTGTATAGTACATATGAGTATGGGTTTGGGGGAGAAGAGAGGGAGGTTGGAAGTCGAGGAGCCTAGTTAGGAAGGGGAAGTTGGAGTTGTAGCTGGGGGAGTAGAGTTATTAGTAAATGATGATGTTAATTTAGTTATGGAATCAATAAAGAAGCTATTAAATTGGAAGGCGAGGTCGGTATCGGAAATATTTTGATCGGGTTGTGAATTTTCCTTTGTGCCAGGGTTGAAGAGGGAGGAGATACTATTCCAGAACTTTTTTGGGTTAGACTTATGATTATTTTGGAGGGTGATATAGTAGGATTTGTGGTCAGAATTGATGAGTTTTTTAACTTTGTTGCGGAGTATTTTGTATTCGTTTAGGGAGGCTAGGGTTTTGTATTTGTAGTAGTTTTTCAAAGCTTTATTATGAAGGCGCATGACAGCTAAGGTTTCTTTTGTTAACCATGGGATAGTTTTGCTCTTGATTCTTTTTGTTCTAAGGGGGGCTAAGGTGTCAAGAAGGTTTAGAAATGATGTATTAAAATAGGTGACAGCTTCATCTAGGGGTAATATATATAGGGGACGCCAGTTGAATTGTTTAAGTAAGTCAGATAAGGTGTCTTGGTTGAAGTTCTTTAAGGAGCGCACAGAGATGGTGGTGTGTGATAGCTGTAGAGAGGGAGAGTGATGTTGAGCAAAGATAGGAAAGTGGTCACTGAGAGGGTCAAGGAGTGTACCACTACTTGAGATAAGATGTGGGTGTGATACTAGAATCCAGTCTAGGGTGCTGCCACAAGAATGGTCCTTAAAAGGTCTGGTTATGGACTGAATTAATTGGTGAAAGTTGTAAAGGTTTATATTATATATGGGAATCAAATGTAAGCTGATTATCAATGAGAGCTCCTAGCAGTTTATGATTTGTTGGGCATTAGACAGAGGACCAGTTAATGTTAACGTCACCTAAGTTGACAGTTTCATTAGTGATGTTGGTGGAGATCCAAGAGAGAATATCCTCAAGAATTGGTATGTTATCACCAGGAGGGATAGAAAGGGAGGCTAAGCATATTGTTTTATGCTTGTTCAGATGGAGTAGGGCTAGAAGTAGTTCAGCATTGGCAAATTGGGGAACTAGTTTAGTATAAGAAGTAACAGAAAAGGAAGAGGCATAGAGTAGAGCTACACCACCATCTTTTTTGTGGGTTCTATCTTTCCTGATGATATTATAGTTGGGGGAGTTATTTCTGGATCTTTTATGGAGGGTCTGAGCCATGTTTCGGATATTGACAGTATGTCAGGATTGTTATGGAGAAGCCAGGCATGGAGGTTTGGGATTTTGTTACATATACTTTGAGCATTTAATGCTGAGAAGGTGAGGGTTTTTGTGGATGAAGGTGTGTTTGTTGAGGAGTTGATGGGAGAGAGACCAGGGTTAGGGTGTATGTCACCTGACAGTAGGGTGGTGATGACTTGGTGAAGATGAAAAGAAAGGTAATTTGAGAGTTTAGTATATAGTTTTAGGGTTGTATGTTTTGTTAGAGTAGTGCAAGTCAGACTAGGGTTGATATGTTTGTAGGTAGATATAAGTTTGAAGGGGAAGAGTAGGGAGGGATTGCAGATGTATAGGTGAGGGCTTATGGGGGTGGAGGAGTGTATATGTTGTTCCGGGATTGAGCTAGTTATGTGATAGTGAGGTGAGTGAGTATTGTGGAAGGGTTTGGTGATGTACGTAAGATAAGATAAGCTTAGTAGTAGTAGTAGATGGGTAATAGGTGAGGGAGGTTTGGATAGCATAGCTGTTGGTTTTAGTGTTGGAGTTGAGGAGAGTAATTAGTGTGAAATGGAGTATAGTTTGTGTGGGAGTGGTTAGACTAGGTGATTGATGGGTGGGTTCGGGGTGGAGACAGGAAGTGAGGGGTGGGGAAGAAAGAGTGTAGGTGGAGTGGGTGTGGTTACAGGAGATATAAATGAAGAGGTAGTGGGGGTGGGTGGTAATTGGGGGCAGGGTAGGGGAGCGGAGTGAGCCCGCAGGGCGAACGGAGTGGGAAGAACCAGGAGAACCAGAAAATGAGGACCAGGATGCGACTATGGAAAACAATCAGTAAGGATAGGAGAAAGAGACACGAGGTAAGAAACTTTAGGTAAGTAGTCACTAGGGTTAGGGACAGGGTGGTGAGTCAAGGGTGGAAGGAAATATAGGATACTCTAGGTGCAGAGATTGTATTTGCTAGTCTAAAGTTTAGCTTTTATTTATAAGGTTGGAGCTTATCAGATTGAAGAGAAAGGTAGTTAATGGAGGCATGCTGCCATCTGATGGCCGAATGGGTAATTACAGATAGTCAGGGCAGCACTAGTAGGGGAAGAAAGGGAAGGAGTCTATGGGGCCAAGAGAGGATTGGGTCAGTGCTGGGCTGCTGGCTAGCGTATGTTGGGTCACACTATAGCAGCAACCAAAGGGACAAATGGTTATGCATTTAGGTACATACACTGTTTAGTATATGGTTCTTGCAGGGAGGTAGGACAGTTGCCCGAAGTACCACACGATCCCAGAGGAGGTTCTTACTGGTAGGGAACCTAGGAACAATGTTGGTCTGATAAACTGTCTGGGATAACTTGTGCGTGATTGATAGCAAGCTGTAAGAGGATAGACAGGTAATAATTAATGGTATGCAGACAGAAATCAGTCATTCAGAAGGAAATACAGCATTTAAATTGATTTATTTGTTACAATGAATATTAACTGAACTGAAAGTTTTGACTCTGTTTTGTCAGTTAGTGCTTTTTAGATTTTTATTGCTGTTAGTAATTGCAGGCGAGGGTAGTCTCATTCATTGATAGCCTGTCACTGCCTATTTAAGTGGTACATTTAGGAATATTTTCTACTTAAAACCTCAACTTTGGCCGTCTAAGATCTAGCTGTATTCAACTGGACATATAAGAGAATTTACATATTTTTTATCTGAGCATTTTTCAAATAATATGGCATTTAAATTGATTTATTTGTGTTACATTGAATATTAACTGAAATAGAAATTTTGACTCTGTTTTGTCAGTTGGTGCTTGTTAGATTCTTATTGCTGTTAGTAATTGCAGGCGGGGGTAGTCTCCTTCATTGATAGCCTGTCACTGCCTATTTAAGTGGTACATTTAGGAATATTTTCTGCTTAAAACCTCAGCTTTGGCCGGCTAAGATCTAGCTGTATTCAACCAGACGTATACGAGAATTTAAGCACGTTTTATCTGCAAATTTTTCAAATAATACAGCATTTAAATTGATTTATTTGTGTTACATTGAATATTAACTGAAATGAAAGTCTTGACTCTGTTTTGTCAGTTAGTGCTTGCTAGATTTTTATTGCAGCTAGTAATTGCAGGTAGGGTAGTCTCATTCATTGATAGCCTGTCACTGCCTATTTAAGTGGTAAATTTAGGAATATTTTCTGCTTAAAACCTCAGCTTTGGCTGGCTAAGATCTACCTGTATTCAACTGGACATATAAGAGAATTTAATTTCCTTTTAGCTGCACATTTTTCAAATAATACGGCAATTAAATTGATTTATTTGTGTTACATTGAATATTAACTGAACTGGAAGTTTTGACTCTGTTTTGTCAGTTAGTGCTTTCTAGATTTTTATTGCTGTTAGTAATTGCAGGCGGGGGTAGTATCATTCATTGAGAGCCTGTCACTGCCTATTTAAGTGGTACATTTAGAAATATTTTCTGCTTAAAACCTCACCTTTGGCTGGCTAAGATATAGCTATAGTCAACGGGACGTATAAGAAAATTTAAATATCTCTTATCTGCACATTTTTCAAATAATACAGTATTTAAATTGATTTATTTGTGTTACATTGAATATTAACTGAACTGGAAATTTTGACTCTTTTTTGTCAGTTAGTGCTTGCTAGATTTTTATTGCTGTTAGTAATTGTAGGCAGGGTTAGTCTCTTTCATTGATAGCCTGTCATTGCCTAGTTAAGTGGTACATTTAGGAATATTTTCTGCTTAAAACCTCAGTTTTGGCCTGCAAAGATCTAGCTGTATTCAACTGGACATATAAGAGAATTTACGCACCTTTTATCTGCACATTTTTCAAATAATACGGCATTTAAATTGATTTATTTGTGTTACATTGAATATTAAATGAACTGGAAGTTATGACTCTGTTTTGTCAGTTAGTGGTTGCTAGATTTTTATTGCTGTTAGTAATTGCAAGTGGGAGTAGTCTCATTCATTGATAGCCTGGCACTGCTTATTTAAGTGGTAACTTTAGGAATATTTTCTGCTTAAAACCTCAGCTTTGGCCGGCTAAGATCTAGCTGTATTCAAACGGAAGTATAAGAGAATTTAAGCACGTTTTATCTGCAAATTTTTCAAATAATACAGCATTTAAATTGATTTATTTGTGTTACATTGAATATTAACTGAAATGAAAGTCTTTATTTTATTTATTTATTTTATTTTACATTTGTTAACTGGGCTAGTCTAGCTGGATATATGTCCATTTTCAGTAGAGGCCCGGGGAGAAAAGCTCCACACATAAATCTATACTACGAGACATATTAATAAAAAAATGTAAGTACAATAAGAATATACATTTAGTAATAAGAACAACAAATACTTAAGGCACACACAAAAATATACTAGGTCAGTAGTAGCATCACAATTTAAAATGCTAAAGATTAGCAGTTAGTATCAATAATCCGGAGAGAAAGAAGTATAACAAGAGTTTAGAAGGGATTAATGTAGAAATACAAGAGAGGAGAAGAGAGAGAAACAAAAGTCTAGAAGGAGAAGAAAAAAGAAGATGGAAAAGAGGGCAGGGGAGAGAAAAGAGGAGTGAGTCAGAGCATAAGAGGAGAGCAACAGGGCAAGAAAAAAAGTAAGTATATGTGTAGCTAATAAGACAGTATATTGTTAAAGTAGAGTAGGGGGGAGTGAAGAAGGTTAGTCAGGAGTCCAACAGGAACAAAGCCAGTGATTTTGGAAGTACAGTTTGATTTTTTGTTTAAAGAGAGGTGAGGAGGAGATTAGAGTGATATCTGTGGGTAGCAGATTCCATGTCCTACCTACAGTATTAGTGAACAGAGAGTCACCAGCTAAGTTATGAGATTTTACAGATTTGGTCATGAGTTTAGAAGAAGATTGAAGGGAGGTAAGATTGTTATAAGGGATTAAAAGTTGAGAAAGTATAGGGGTGTTTTCAGGTTGGTAAAGTATCTTGTGGGCAATAGTAAGTTGTGAGATCATAAGACAGTTTTGTAGCTCAAGCCAGCCTAGGAGTTTTAGGTTATGACAGTGATGTGTTCTGAAAGGGTTACCGGTGGCAAAGCGGGCAATGCTATTGTAACAAATTGCTAGTTTATTTAGGTTAGCCTTCTTAAGGTTAGTGAAAATAGGTCAGGCGTAAAAGAGAGTAGATATCAGATGGGAGTGGGCGATAGTAGCTCTGGTAGAAGGTGTGAGAAATGGCTTACTACGGTATAATGATCCTATTTTTTTGTTAACTGTTTTGATGATGTTGTTGGTGTGTTGATCAAAAGTGAGATTGTTATCAATGGTTATTCCTAGCAGTTTTGTTGTCAAGTCAGGAGAGATGACAGTGGTGTCATTTGACAAGATGTTGAAGTTTAATGGGGAGGCTCGAGTGGTAGGAGTGAAAAGGAGCAGTTTAGTTTTTTTAGCATTGAGGAGGAGGTACCGTCTAGTAAACCAAGTTTCTACATTGTTGAAGGTAGTTCCTTGACTCTGTTTTGTCAGTTAGTGCTTGCTAGATTTTTATTGCAGCTAGTAATTGCAAGTGGGGGTAGTCTCATTCTTTGATAGCCTGTCACTGCCTATTTAAGTGATACATTTAGGAATATTTTCTGTTAAAACCTCAGCTTTGGCTGGCTAAGATCTAACTGTATTCAACTGGACGTATAAGAGAATTTATGTACCTTTTATCTGAACATTTTTTCAAATAATACAGCATTTAAATTGATTTATTTTGTGTTACATTGAATATGAACTGAACTGGAAGTTTTGACTCTGTTTTGTCAGTTAGTGCTTGCTAGATTTTTATTGCTGTTCGAAATTGCAGATAGGGTAGTCTCATTCATTGATAGCCTGTCACTGCCTATTTAAGTGGTATATTTAGGAATATTTTCGGCTTAAAACCTCAGCTTTGGCCAGCTAAGATCTAGCTGTATTCAACTAGCTGTATAAGTGAATTTAAGTACCTTTTATCTGCACATTTTTCAAATAATACAGCAATTAAATTGATTTATTTGTGTTACGTTGAATATTAACTGAACTGGGAGTTTTGACTATGTTTTGTCAGTTAGTGCTTTCTAGATTTTTATTGCTGTTAGTAATTGCAGGCGGGGGTAGTCTCATTCATTGAGAGCCTGTCACTGCCTATTTAAGTGGTACATTTAGACATATTTTCTGCTTAAAACCTCAACTTTGGCCGGCTAAGATCTAGCTGTATTCAACGGGACATATAAGAAAATTTAAATATCTCTTATCTGCACATTTTTCAAATAATACAGCATTTAAACTGATTTATTTGTGTTACATTGAATATTAACTGAACTGGAAATTTTGACTCTGTTTTGTCAGTTAGTGCTTGCTAGATTTTTATTTGCGTTAGTAATTGCAGGCGGGGTTAGTCTCATTCATTGATAGCCTGTCACTGCCTATTTAAGTGGTACATTTAGAAATATTTTCTGCTTAAAACCTCAGCTTTGGCCGGCTAAGATCTAGTTGTATTCAACTGGATGTATAAGAGAATTTAAGTATGTTTTATCTGCACATTTTTGAAATAATACGGCAATTAAAAATATTTATTTGTGGTACATTGAATATTAACTGAACTGTAAGTTTTGACTCTGTTTTGTCAGTTAGTGCTTGCTAGATTTTTATTGCTGTTAGTGATTGCAGGTGTTGGTAGTCTCATTCATTGATAGCATGTCACTGCCTATTTAAGTGGTACATTTAGGAATATTTTCTGCTTAAAACCTCAGCTTTGGCTGACTAAGATCTAGCTGTATTCAACTGGACATATAAGAGAATTTCAGCGCCTTTTATCTGCACATTTTTCAAATATGGAGGGCATTTAAATTGATTTATTTGTGTTACATTGAATATTAAATGAACTGGAAGTTATGACTCTGTTTTGTCAGTTAGTGGTTACTAGATTTTTATTGCTGTTAGTAATTGCAAGTGGGGGTAGTCTCTTTCATTGATAGCCTGTCACTGCTTATTTAAGTGGTACATTTAGGAATATTTTCTGCTTAAAACATCAGCTTTGGCTGACTAAGATCTTGCTGTATTCAACTGGACATATAAGAGAATTTCAGCACCTTTTATCTGCACATTTTTCAAATAATATGGCATTTAAATTGATTTATTTGTGTTACATTGAATATTAACTGAACTGTCAGTTTTGACTCTGTTTTGTCAGTTAGTGGGTGCTATATATTTATTGCTGTTAGTAATTGCAAGTGGGGGTAGTCTCATTCATTGAAAGCCTGTCACTGCTTATTTAAGTGGTACATTTAGGAATATTTTCTTCTTAAAACCTCAGCTTTGGCCGGCTAAGATCTAGCTGTATTCAACCGGAAGTATAAGGGAATTTAAGCACGTTTTATCTGCAAATTTTTCAAATAATGCACCATTTAAATTGCTTTATTTGTGTTGCATTGAATATTAAAAGAAATGAAAGTCTTGAATCTGTTTTGTCAGTTGGTGCTTGCTAGATTTTTATTGCTGTTAGAAATTGCAGATGGGGGTAGTCTCATTCATTGATAGCCTGTCACTGCCTATTTAAGTTGCATATTTAGGAACATTTTCTGCTTAAAACCTCAGCTTTGGCCGGCTAAGATCTAGTTGTATTCAACTAGACGTATAAGTGAATTTAAGTACCTTTTATCTGCACATTTTTCAAATAATACGGAAATTAAATTGATTTATTTGTGTTACACTGAATATTAACTGAACTAGAAGTTTTTACTCTGTTTTGTCAGTTAGTGCTTTCTAGATTTTTATTGCTGTTGGTAATTGCAGGCAGGGGTAGTCTCAGTCATTGAGAGCCTGTCACTGCCTATTTAAGTGGTACATTTAGGAATATTTTCTGCTTAAAACCTCAGCTTTGGCCGGCTAAGATGTAGCTGCATTCAACTGGACATATAAGAGAATTTAAGTACCTTTTATCTGCACATTTTTCAAATATGGAGGGCATTTAAATTGATTTATTTGTGTTACATTGAATATTAACTGAACTGGAAGTTTTGACTCTGTTTTGTCAGTTAGTGCTTGCTAGATTTTTATTGCTGTTAGTAATTGCAGGTAGGGGTAGTCTCATTCATTGATAGCCTGTCACTGCCTATTTAGTTGGTACATTTAGGAATATATTCTGCTTAAAACCTCAGCTTTGGCTGGCTAAGATCTAGCTGTATTCATCTGGGCATATAAGAGAATTTAAGTACCTTTTATCTGAACATTTTTTAAATAATACAGCATTTAAATTGATGTATTTGTATTACATTGAATATTAACTGAGCTGGGCCTGTGGAAAATATGGCCCAGACCACAGAATCCTTTATAAACGCATTCTATGAACACCTTCAGGAGTGCATGGATCATGAGATCCCAAATAAAACCAAGACCCAATCCTCCAAAGGCAGACGTCCTGTCTGGTGTACCCCAGCCATAAACAAACTATACAATAGAAGGAGGAAGCTAATAAATGATAGAGCAAAATCCCAAAAAGGGAAGGCATCACTGATCAGTATTAGCAAAAAACTACGGGCACACATAAAATTGTCTAAGGCCAGCTTCGAGAGAAAAATTGCACAGGACACTAAGGATAATCACAAGGCTTTCTTTAGTTATGTTAGGAACCTGGGTGGTAATTCCCAGATATGCTCAGAATTAGTCCAAAATGACAAAAAATACACCGAACACACAGACATTGCCAACATCCTAGCTGACAGGTTCAGCGCAAACCTCTCCCACCAAAGGGCAAATATCTATCCCAGCAGAGTGCTGCCCCTGACATCTCAGATGCTCAGGTAAGAGCCTCTCCAAAGCAAAAACACAGCATCAATGGGACCAGACGGTGTCCCAGGCTGCGTCCTACATGAACTCCAAGAAGAGCTAAACCCAAACATAAAACTATTGTTCAATCTCAGCCTTACTACAGGATATGTGCCCAAAGAGTGGCGTACAGCAACAGTGGTCCCTCTCCATAAAGGTGGTGCCTCAACGGATCCTGGAAACTATCGCCCCATAAGCCTGACTAGCTTGGTCTGCAAAGCTATGGAAAGGATCATCACGGATCTCATAAATAAAGATATTGGGGACCTACAAAGCCTGGATCCTACCCAGTTCGGCTTTGTTAAGGGCAGATTTTGCCTCTTAAACCTGGTTGATTTCTTTGAAACAGTCACCAAGGCCCAAATGGTTAGAATTGCTGGAGCCATGTCAGACTCCAAACCAGTTACAAGTGGTGTCCCACAAGGCTCAGTCCTGGGACCTCTCTTGTTCGGTATATATTTCTCGGAGGTACAGGCCAACACGGAAGGACTGTGGCTGACCAAGTTCGCAGATGACTGCAAACTGGGTGCCATAATCGACTCTCCAGCTGACACAAGCATCCTCCAAAAGGGCCTCATAGAAACAGACAACTGGTGCCAGAGCCATGGCCTCAATCTAAATGCCAAAAAGTGTATAGTCATCCCCTTTGGCAAAAACAAAGTGCCCACAAATTACCACATAGGTGGTAATCCATTAAGTACAGAAGAAGTAATTAGGGACCTGGGGACCCAAGTTGATAGCAATCTCTCATTTGACAACCACGTGGTCAATGTGGTTAGAAAAACATTTTATATAGCCCACCTAATCATGAAGGGATTCACATCTAGATCAGGGGACGTCATCATGCCTCTTTACTCATCCCTCATCAGGCCCATAATTGAGTACTATGCCCCTTTTGGGATGTACCTTACCAGACACCTGCAGCAACTGGAAAAACCCCAAAAGTACCTCACCAAGAGGATCAAAGGGCTCAAACAGATGCCATATGCTGCCCAGTTAAAGAAACTCCAGCTCTACTCAGTGGCATACCGCCTGTTCAGAGGCGATCTGTGCCTGACGTATAAAGCCATGTCCAACCCGGAATTAATGGACATGCTGCACCTCAGAAAATCCAAATCCCATCGAGCTACACGCTCGAGAGACTTGAACCTCAGCACTGAATTAAATAGGACATGCTGGAGGGACAGATTCATAACCCAGAGGCTCCCTTCACTCTGGAATAAAATCCCAGTCCAGGTTAGGCAGAGTCCCTCATTGACTCTCTTCAAGAGGAATCTTGATGAGTGGATGGGAGATCGTAGGTTTACCCCGGGTATCACTTCTGTGTCACTGTTAGACAGAGGCACAGTATACTAACTCAAAAAAGGGCATAGCAAAATAAATTTAAAATGGGTGGCGAAAGCCAAACACATTCTGGCTAGGCTTATAAATGCCCTAGGGCAGATAGCCTAGTATGAACCTATGAACCTATGAAAGTTTTGACTGTTTTGTCAGTTAGTGCTTGCGAGATTTTTATTGCTGTTAGTAATTGCAGGTGGGGTAGTCTTATTCATTGATAGCCTGTCACTGCCTATTTAAATGGTACATTTAGGAATATTTTATGCTTAAAGCCTCACCTTTGGCTGGCTAAGATCTAGCTGTATTCAACTGGACATATAAGAGAATTTAAGCACCTTTTATCTGCACATTTTTCAAATAATACGACATTTAAATTGATTTATTTGTGTTACATTGAATATTAAATGAACTGGAAGTTATGACTCTGTTTTGTCATTTAGTGGTTGCTAGATTTTTTTTTGCTGTTAGTAATTGCAAGTGGGGGTAGTCTCATTCATTGTTATCCTGTCACTGCTTATTTAAGTGGTACATTTAGGAATATTTTCTGCTTAAAACATCAGCTTTGGCCGGCTAAGATCTAGCTGTATTCAACTGGACGTATAAGAGAATTTCAGCACCTTTTATCTACACATTTTTCAAATACGGCATTTAAATTGACTTATTTGTGTTTCATTGAATATTAACTGAACTGGATGTTTTGTCTCTATTTTGTCAGTTAGTGCTTGCTAGATTTTACTGCTGTTAGTAATTGCAGGCGGGGGAAGTCTCATTCATTGATATCCTGCCACTACCTATATAAGTGATACATTTAGGAATATTTTCTGCTTAAAACCTCAGCTTTGGCTGGCTAAGTTATAGCTGTATTCAACTGGATGTATAAGATAATTTCAGTACCTTTTATCTGCACATTTTTCAAATAATATCGCATTTAAATTGATTTATTTGTTTTACATTGAATATTCACAGAACTGGAAGTTTTGACTCTGTTTTGTCAGTTAGTTCCCCACCCAGCCTCCCTGTTTTTGTTTTGGTGTTAATCTTGGTGGCTTTGAAACTGCCCGCCCCTCTTGTAAATTTGTGTTTGGATGCTCCTTCTAGGCCCATCTCATTTGCTCACGCAACTGAGTGCAGTGAGATCATATTATGATTTCAGGCACTACTACTGTGTACAAAGAGAGCATCTGGTAAAGAAAAAAAATAATTTTTAAGCTTGTTTCCTGCCTTTCTTGTAAGTGCTCTAGACTGTTTGTAGACTTCTGTGCCCCCAAGCCTTTCTGTTTTGGAGGGAAGCCTTCTAGCTTAATTTTGTTTCTTAGAACAAGCCAGTTTTCTAGTTTCAGCACTCATAGCTGTTCCGTTGAACTCAGCATTTGCTCAGAACTCATTGTAAGCACTAAATAAGCTGCAAATTACTACAGCACTCAACTTTCCTCACTTGTCTAGAGGAAAGCAGTTTTTAGTACTTAATAAATAAGCACCTATCCAGGCATGTCTAAGGGTCATCTCCTGGTGATTTCTCCTGTCTACCTGATGAATCTGGGCATCTTGGGGCAATGCAGCAATTGCTTCATGTACACAGACAACCCTCTCCTCCTACCACCCAACACTACAACTTGTGAGAGATGCACTTATATTGCCAAACTGGAAGCAAAGCTCTCTTCACCCAAGACTGGACTAGACAGTCAAAAGGAGAAGGTAAACACTTGCACCACACCACACTCATCACATAGTTCCTCAAAACCTTACACCACCAAAACACACACATAAAAACACAAAGCACACACCTACATTCGCGGAGGCTTGCAATAAAAATCTGCCCAAGCATCAGGGACTTCCAAAGCAGAAACACAAGCAAACTTCACCTCCCCCCCAACACAACCCAAATGACACATAGCCCATAAACTCAGTGTGCCACTCAACCACAGCCTATAAGGCATAACAACATACCCAACACTCTAGTCATAGGTGACTCTATAGTCAGGCACACTGATGTTCCACTCACCAGGCTAAACAAGGAGAAAGTTACTGTCAGCTGCCTGTCAGGTGCCAGGATCCACTACATAACATAGAAACTCAGGTCACTCCATAACAAGTACAGATATGACACTGTCATTGTCCATGTTGGTGTGAATGACCTGAGATGTACCTCCCTGGACTACATGAAAAGAGACATGGAGGAGCTCTCCGATCTTTTAGTCCAGGCAAGTATGACCCTAGCACTGAGTAGCATCCTGCCATCACCCAGAAAGATGCCACATTACAAGGACAAAATGATTGACTTCAACAATTGGCTAAGCTTCTGGTGTCATTCTAAGGGGATCCAGTAATTGTCTGCCTGGGACGACAATGATCGACAGACCACGATGTTTTGCCAGAGAAGGCTTGCACATGTCGCCCTTGGGATTCCGGATACTGGCTAAGGCTTTTGCCACCCCTATAGTATCTTTTTTAGGCAAGGTTCAAATGACAAATTCACCACTGTAACAGGTACAAACAAACAAAATCTGAGGGTAATGCTACTCAATGCTAGAAGTCTAAACCTCAAAATGCACTCATTAGAGGCGCTCCTTAAAATAGAGAACATCGACATCTGTGCAGTGACAGAGACCTGGTTCAAAGCTCCAGAGAGCTCCCCTGCATTACCAGGCTATAATTCATACCACACCTTTTGGCCACCTAACCTGCAACGAAGCACTAAAGGTGGAGGCGTGTCCATATTCATTAGGGATATCCACACCTCCAGGCTAGTTGCACAGCATAATGCATCCGGGATTATCCAAGTGCAACTAACTCTGGGCAAGACCGCAATCCAAATTGCAGCTTGCTACAGACCCCCCACCATGCCCCAGGATTCCCACTTCTCATTTCTTGATACACTGGAAAGTACTAGGATACAACCTACCACACTAATAATGGGTGATTTCAACTACCCCACCATTAACTGGGAAAATTACTCATGTACAAACTCTTTTGCTCAAAGTTTTCTGGAATTCGTAAATTCCAACGCCTTGGATCAACTTATTCACACCCCCACCAGGGGCAGCAATATCCTAGACCTGGTCATTACCAACATGGGTAACCAGTGTTCTACACCAGAGGTCAATTCTTCATTGGTCAGATCCGACCACAGCTAATCACCCTAGACATCCAAATCCTGCCTCCACCACAAATTAGAGAAACCACCGTAAAAACTTCTCCAAAGCCAACTTTACACTTCTTAAGACAGAAGTGGCAAACTTCATGAAACCCATGCAGACGGACAATAGAGGTATGACTGCTGAATCCTGCACAAATGCACTTTATAAGCACTTACACGAGTGCATGGATCATGCTATCCCTAATAGAACCAAGATGCTATCCTCCAAAAAAAGGAAGCCAATCTGGCGGTCCTCTGCATAAACAAACTACAACAGAAGAAAGAAACTATTGCAAAAAATAGTAAAATCCCATGACTGGAGGAACTCCCTGGTCAGCCTCAGTAAGAAGCTGAGATCGCTCATAAAAGCCTCCAAAGCTAATTATGAAATCAAAATTGCCGCTGACTCTAAAGACAACCACAAAGCATTCTATAGCTATGTCAAGAATCTCAATGGCAACACTCAGATCTGCTCTGAGTTACAGCACAATGGCACTAAATATACAGAACCAACTGATATTGCCAACATCCTGGAAGATAGGTTCAGTGCTAACTTTACCCTGCTCTCACCCCCTAGAGGACCCATCTCTATACCAGATGAATGCAAAGTTCCTGTAATCACAGCTGCAGAGGTAAAAAACACACTCTCCAAAGCCATGAACTCAACATCCACGGGACCTGACAATATCCCAGGCTGTGTTCTACATGGACTACAGAATGAACTGGCACCCTACCTAAGTACCATGTTCAGTCATAGCCTCACCTCAGGCTATGTGCCCACTGAATGGCGCACCACAACGGTTATCTCCCTCCCCAAAGGGAGAGCCATGACGGACCCCGGGAACTACCACCGCATTAGCCTGACAAACCTGGTCTGCAAGACCATGGATCAAATCATCCTGGAACTCATAAAAAAAGACATTGGTAATCTCCAAACTCTGAACCCTACCCAGTTTGGATTTGTAAAAGGCAGATCATGTCTCCTAAACCTAACTGACTTCTTTGAAGCAGTCACCAAAGCCATAGATGAGGGTTAGGTGGTTCAGACGGCTTATCTAGATCTCACCAAGGCTTTTGACACCATCCCCCACTCTGGAATTATAGATAAGATCACTAAACTAGGTATAAATCCCTATGTCACAAGATGGGTTGTCAACTGGATCATGGACAGAACCCACACTGTGAAAGTAGCAGACTCCAAATCCGACTTCAGACCAGTGACAAGTGGAGTACCACAGGGTTCAGTCCTGGGTCCTCTCCTGTTTGGCATCTACTTCTCTGAAGTACAGGCTAACACAGAAGGTCTTTGGCTAACAAAGTTTGCAGATGACTGCAAACTAGGAGCCATAATTGTAATGCCTAAAGATGTGGACATACTACAAAAGGGCCTCAATGAGACAGTTGCCTGATGTCAAAGCCATGGCCTGAAGCTTAATGCCAAAAAGTGTATTGTCATCCCCTTTGGTAAAAACTCTGTACCCATGAACTACCACATAGCTGGTAGTCTACTTAATGCCGAAAATGTGATAAGAGACCTTGGGACACCGGTGGACAGTAGTTCCTCCTTTGATAATCACATCACCACAGTGGTCAGGAAATCCTTCTATGTGGCTCACCTCATCACAACAGGTTTCTCATCCAGAAAAAAAGAGATCATTGTTCCCCTCTACTCATCACTCATTAGACCCATTATAGAGTACAACACCCCTTTTGGTATGTACCTCAACAACTTGAAAGGCCACAGAAATACCTCACAAAGAGGATTACTGGCCTCAAACTGATGCCCTATGCAGACCATCTCAAAAAACTCCAGCTTTACTCCATTGCATATCGCCTACTCAGAGGCGATCTCTTCCTAACATACAACGCTATGTCAAAACCGGAGCTTTTGGACATGCTCCACTTAAAGAAATCCCAGTCCCTCTGAGCTACATGCTCTAGGGACCTAAACCTTGTCACCACAATAAACAGAACATGCTGGAGGGATAGATTCCTGTCCCAGAGACTTCCCATACTCTGGAACAGACTACCTATCTATGTCAAACAGAGCTCCTCATTAGCACCCTTCAAGGAAAATCTTGATGATTGGATGGGAGATAGGAAATTCACCCCAGCGATCACTTCTTTGTCTCTGCTCAACAGGGGCACAGGAAAATAATTTTCTTGGGTGGCAAAAGCCAGAGTACATTTTTGGCTAGGCTTATATAGGCCATAGGGCCAATAGCCTAGTACCTACCTATGAACCTATGACTGTAATATGTTACAACAACACAAATCCTTTTTTATCTTTGAATATCTTGAAAGTTGTTTGCTTCTCCAGTGGGTAATATTGAAAACTACTAGCTATATGTTATATCTAAGTGGGACTTTTATTTATGTGATATTTATGTGTATTATCCTTCTTTTGTGTTTTATGTCATCTAGGACTGTGGCATTCAGTGACCCTGAGAATGATGTCATTGTGCAAGCATTTAGGTGGCATGGTAATTTTCTGCTTGAGAAAGGCAATGAGGATATGGGTAGAATGCAAATTTGGCAGCAGATAGTGGACAATGTCAAAGCTGTTGGAGGCTACAGCAAGACATATAATCAGTTGAATCATATGGCCACTGACATGACTTCATTGGCCCAGATGAGAGCAGCTACAGTGGCCCATGGACAGATGGATAGCAGGGGGGCCTGCTACAGAGCCACCACTTATACCAAATCAAAAGGTTCTTGTCCACTGTCAGGGATCCAGACAGCACAGTGGAAAGTTCATAACATCATATGATGTTGGTGCTGCTGTTTTAGGGAAGACATATATGTCTCAGGAGGAGCTTCTAGGAAAGCTTACCTATGTCAATTGTTAAATATTTCTTGTATAGTAAAATATTGGCAACAATACTTATGTTTTGTTTAACATTTTCTTTTCTGGAGGGGACTAGTTATAGATTGATACAGTTAACAATACATTCAGGTTCATTATTCATGGGTTTTGGCGGATGTGTCATCCAAGTTTCTATTAAATGTATTGTTGCTGGACATATAAAGGGTCAAATGTTTTTCACAGGTTTTACTGTTAATTGAGGTGATGGTGTCATTAGCTTTTCCTTAACTTCTTCCAGGACAATCCTCCCTAGGAACTGTGGAGTCATCTGCACATGGTAATCCAAACATTTGTATTTCAGTATTGATGAAAAATTAGCAGAAATATGTATCTGTATGCGTGATGTGGGTGTCAGGATTGTGTGTGTATTGTTGTACTGTCTGTAATGTGGCACCAATGTTAATTTATTAGCATATATTGAACTGCAGTAGTGTAGCCATTTATTTCATTCCTGCATTTGCTGCTTATTATCACAGGTGATCTAACAGTATAAGTGTCAGACACTTACCGCCTGATGTCAGAATACTGGCAGACTCTGATGATGATGATGGTGGGCAAATAGAGGCTTAGTTGGGGGGGTGCAGAGGTTGAATCTGACACTGAGATTGCCATTCAGCCATCCTCAATAATCCTATCTGACACAGCCAGTAGCCCTACACCAAGCCATTCCATTGAGCCCTCAGATATTGGACAGGTAGAAGGTGAGACAATTGAGCAGGGTACTATAGTTACTGTGGCTTCAGTGTCTGTTGACTATGGATGTAGCCAAAGTGTGGGCAAGTTGCTTTGCAGGATGTTTGTTAGGGGTGCTCAGAGGATGCCTGCTACCCATCCTCCACCTGAGTCAGGTGTATCTTTCCGTGCTACTCAACTTATGTTTAGGGCCACCATGGAGGTGCAGATACATTCCCGTTGGTGTTCCAAAGAAATGCTTAAGGTTATAGATGTGGCAAAAGCTGACATGTATGACTGGACTGCCTCCACTGTTTTGTCAATTCAATGGATCAGATGAATTACATATCAGAATGGGCAGTGTCTGTCAGGGAATGTCTGATGAGAGGGGGACAGCATCCACAAGGGCATAGGTCAGCCACATCATCTGATGTTAGCTGATGTGACCATGGTCGATGACACTTCCATCGTGGCATTACTTCCACTGTTCCATCAATGGTTTAGGTGTCCACACCCATACAATGCAGACGATGGGTTCATGGTCCTGGGTGTGCTATTGAGGAGAGCTCATCCAGCAGACATCAGTCACATTCAGGTAGCAGCAGTGCATCTGACCATGAGCATGGACATGGGGTCTATATTAAATCAGCGAACGCTGATTTATTGATCCCATGTAAGCGAAAGCTTACAATCCTGAAAACTTAGAACAGTGATTTTTTTTCCCAGGGAAAAAAAATCGTTGTTCCAAAAAAGAAAAAAAAAATGTAAAACATTACATAAAGTGGGGGGCTTCGCCCCCACACCCCCCTACTTAAAAATACCAACTCTGAGATCACACTACAGTGACGAAAATGACAAAATAATGACGGCGACCAAGCGATTTCTTTCCCAAGGAAAGAATTTGCTTATATGCCATTTCATTATTTTGCCATTTCGTGCTGTCAAGATCGATCAAGACGCATATGAAAGAATGTGCCTTCGATCATATAAAAGGGAACCTGGACATGCTAGTACAATTCCTGGCAGAGCCAGTTCCCGTGGTCAGGTAGGATGATGAAGAACTGACACCTCTACCATGCTTGGTTCACACCTGTCTAACATACCAAGATGTTGAGCTAACACAGAGTGTGTCTGTGTTCTTGCAGACACTCACACATCAGTTTCACCTGGAATGCCCACACACATACAAAAGTTACATGGTTCAGTAGTGAGGCTTAAAGTTCACTCTGTCTCAGTGGCCATTTGATACTTTATCCAAATGTCTACCTGTGCCTCTTTTTACTTACATGCACTCACTTTACCTTTTTTGTCAGCCAAGGCTTCCTGCCCCACCCCAAAACACCTAAAACACCCTGTGCAAGTGATAATTGTGCCATATCCTTGTTTTCTATATTTTGGATTCAGGAATACATAAGCTTTGTGTCTGATGCTCAGGGTGCTTTGATGACTCATTTGTGATGCTGTTTTGCAAATCGTACTGCTTTCTTACAGGTTTTTGTATTGTGTACTTGTCTCCTACACTCTTATGGCAACAAAGCTGGACCAAGCCATAAGTAAAAGTGGGACAAAGGCTGAACAATCTGGAGACTTCTTAAAGATTTTGGTCTTACTAAGTTAGACAGTTGATAGAATCAAACAGTTTTTGTATCGCTAGTTTTAAGATTTTTCTGAGGGATATGAAATCTGAAACTGAAATGTGTGTCATTAATTCCTAACTTTTCTGTTTAAAGATTGCCAGTACAAAAGTATGAGGCAAACTAAGGACATTCAGTGACCATCAGTACTTTTGAGAGGTATGAATCTTTGATGCCTAAAGCCCATTACTTGCTAGAGAACACATGTATTAACATGTCACTGCTGTCAAATGTTGAAGTTATTGCTGTACAAATCAACCACTTTTACTTACTTACATTACCAAGTAACAGTATGCAAGAATATGTCATTCATTTGTATTACTACATATTTTATTTTAATATTCCAGGTTCAACACTTACCTTGTAAATCCAGCAGTTACTACAGTTTTAGTTCAGGACTGAGTCTGTCTGATGCTAGGAGTACACGACCAATACATGAGTATGTAAAGATTGTGAACTGTTCCTGGAAAGAATGTGTGTATGTGCATAGGATGAAGGTTTTAGCCCCATATGTGGTGAATGGGTGTGCTACGCATTGCTTCTTAACCAATGTGAAGGCATATTGAGCATGTCAACATCTGCCTGCACCCACAGAAGCTGCTGGTATTCCTCTGACTGCTCACCTGCATTTGGCTGTGGTGACCTTGCCAGTGGTTGTGGGATGTGTGCCCCTTCTTATGGTTGATCCTACTGAAGTGGTTTTCTCAGGATGATGTTGTGAAGCATGGCACAGACAATGAAGATTTCAGTATGTGTACATGGATTATACTGCAAGGCTCCCTTAAATGTATCTAGGCACTGGAACCATGACTTTAGAAGGCCATACATATGCTCTGTGATATTTCTGGCTTGATCATGTGCCTCATTATAGCATTCTTCAGTTGGTGTGTGCACATTTCTGATGGGTGTCATCAGCCACGGTTCCAGTGCATAACCCGCATCCCCCAATAAATGACCCTGTGGGATATCACTCCCAGTAAAAATCTCATACAGTTGGGAGTTGTGCCAGATATGTGAGTTGTGATAACTTCCTGGGCTGCTAGCACACACACATTCAACATGATTCCCATAGCATTACACATGACTTGGCAGTTAATGGAGTGGAAGCCCTTTCTCTTTGTGTACACTCTTCCCTGTTCCCCAGATGGTGCCTTGATTTATATATGTGTACAGTCTATGGCACCCAGTACTTCAGGGTGTTGTGCTACAGGCTAGAACTCCTGCATATTTGTGGCCATGTCCTCAGGTGTATGGAGAAAACATATGTAGTCACTGGCATGTTGGAGCATTGCATTCAGGAACTGATGGAGGATACTGGGTGCTGACACCCAACAACATGTCCCCTGTTGGTCTCTGAAAGGTACCTGTAGCTAATATTCTAAGTGCTACACATTCCTTTGTCTCAGTTTGCCCTTGGTCTGAGTTGAGGACGACAGAGGTTGCAGAGTTCCTGTAGTGTATCTCTATCCACCCTGTAGTGCTCTACAATTCCACCTCATGCAGGATGTGATAAGTTAAATGGAGTTTAAAAACTCTTCTTCTCCTTGGCTCTGGTCTATTAGTAGCAACAGCAGCATAGACTTCAGCCTATTGCACATATGCATGAATTAAAGCAACAGTAGCTCCTAACATTCTTTCTGTGTAGACTGTTCTGTGGCTGTATTCCAATTGGTTTTGGAATTCACAGGGAAAGCCAGCAGTGAGTCTGCATGGTTACTTTATAGCTTGTTGAGTAGCTCCTCTATCTTGGATTGGTTGATCAGCCTACAGTTTAGCTGCTTATGCTATAATTAGCAAACCACGGTGTTTACTGCATTTGCTCAGCTCTACACGGCATGTACAGCCACTTACTGAATACAAGACTGCACGCTATCAAGTGTGCATTGCACCACAGTGTGCACATGGTCTTAGCAGACCATTTAGGCTTTATTGAATCTGTTTCATAGACTTATTTTCCTTCATAAACTGTATATTAACTCATATTATCTTATTCTGCCAATGTCTCAAGTTAATAATACTAACATTTTAAAAGTGTCCCGGATTTTCCCTGATTACTTCTGGATTTGTCATAGATTCTGTTGAGATTTGTCCCTGATTTGACGAGAGCAATGAGGGGGGACTAATTTGGGTATGAGAAATTAAAAGATCATTGAGGTATATGTTGGTACTAGGCAATCTGCCCTAGTGTGCTGTTTTAAGCTGATCCGAATTTCCCATCCTAGAGGTAAGAAATGAGCCCTCTATCTTATGTTTTTAAACATTATGCCAAAACCCACAATGTAGGACTTAGAACATGCAAGGCAAAGAAAAAAGTAAACCCGCAGTATGAATTTAAAGATGATGTGAGATGGAAGATCCACCCACCCACTCAGCTCTTCAAGATAAAAGCAAAAGATAAAAAATGGTTACTCCTTATACTAGCATACTAACCAGGTGGCCAGATGGATAACAAACCCCCCCTCTTGCTCCAACCAATGAGGTCCCATTTCTGTGCCTTGCCCCTGACCCTTATTCCTCTCATTATTTTACTGAAAATGAACTCTTATTTCCTGCACAAAATACTTAGTGCATAGGTTTTAGTTTTACAAAAAGGAACATCTCTTTTTTAAAATATAGCAATGTAGCAAACAGATGCTATAGTCTATACTCTGCACAGAGCACTACAGCACTTGGCATTTACCTTAGAAAAAGAAAGAAAAAAGAAAATACATATTTTAAATTGTAAAACACTGTTTGCTACAAATGTTGCTATAGTTTATATCCAGCATGGAGCACTGCAGTGCTCTGGTTTGACAGCAAATGCAATACTAGCTTATTACTGGGTTATAAAAGCCAGTGTGCATTAAACAGTGATTGGGATCAGTTGATTGCGTCCCCTTCAACACTTTGCTCCTGGGGCAGTTGCACTCTTCGGTCCACCCTGGGGCAGTTGCACTCTTCGGTCCACTTTACCTAAGTTACTGACCTCCTCAAAGAAGTCTATCTGTCAAGAAGGTTCTGTTGCTCTTCCTAATACTACTGCCCAAATGTTCAATATAGCCTGTTAAATATGACAGCCCTAATATACAAAATGGTGCTGCTCTTCTGAATCAATGCACATTTTATAGCAGTTTGCATGGCACAAAGGCAAAATATTTATGTGAGTTTCTATAAGTGCTTTATTATGCTGCCATGCATCTGTAACATAAAGTTTAACTTGCTGCCTATGCCCAGGTCTGTTATCATTCTGGAGATCCACGTGAGCATATACATTGGTACTTCACATGTAAGTATTATGTTACCTGTGATTCACAAGCCTCTATTTTATGCGTTGTGACAATGACATTATTGTCTGAAGAAATTTGAGAAACTATGGCAGCTTTCTGTTATAGTTTACCAGAGTCTGAATACATGGTGAATTAAAAAGAGCAATTCTATACTCTGTCTCCTTCACCGTCTCATATACATGTGTCCCTTTGATGGTGCCTTTAAGAAAGTTAATGTATGGTATAAGCCAACTGAGGTATTTCCTACGACCAAGAGAATCACCAGGCTAGGGAACAATACAGGTACCATGATGATGACCTGCACAGTGCCACAATATTGAAGATTTCTGTGCATGGGAAGTGGAGATTAAATGTAACATCTCTCCTAATGGTACTGCATATGGCTAGCATTTGCATTATATTTTTTACCCTGCTTTACGTTTAGGATTGTTATTGGTACTGACAGGGATCTATCAAAATTAGCTTGACAAATATCTGTGCAGTTTCCTGGATCATCAGTATTATAACCGAATCCTTCTTGGTGTAGTGATACTCTAGTCAACTGCCAGGGCAGATTCCCTACTCACAAATGTCTGAGTGTTTCTCATCAGTGTGAGCAGAAGCAATAGATTTGCTCACCAGACACCTCACAATGGCTCCACGTGGGCCAGCAGAGTAATCCAGGCTGCAGAGAGCTGAATAAGCGACTTTTCTTGATACTAAGTATATTTTTTGTTGCTTTCCACATCTGAATACCTAGCGACTGTATTTCGCCTGCCTTTCTGTTACATTGAAGCTGTTTTTACTGCATTTAACTTAATATTGCACTTGGAATCCTTGTTTGTTACTATTTGACTGTATTTGTAGCAAATTCTTCTGTGTAAGCTGTAGTAGCTGATTCATAGCATTTATAAGTGTTTGCTGTACCTGTTTCTGCCTGTTTTGTGAAAAAAAAAGAAAAAAAGAAAAAAAAAATATCTCTTGTTTTTCCTGCTTTACTAGTTTAGTCCAGTTTCAGAGTTGCTGATTCCTGGGCTTTGGTTGTAGTTCCTGTGTACTGTTTCCTTGCCTTATTTGGGGAAGGAAGCTACCTTGCTTTCCTGCTTTACTAGTTTAGTCCAGTTTCAGAGTTGCTGATTCCTGGGCTTTGGTTGTAGTTCCTGTGTACTGTTTCCTTGCCTTATTTGGGGAAGGGAGGCTACCTTGCTTACCAGTGGGAGTGGGAAGCATTGAGCTGCTTTTGTCCAGTTTTGTGAGGTTTCAGCCAGTAACTAGTAGTTTATTGGTCGTTTTGGGCCAGTTTCTAGCTTTTCCAGCCCCTGGTATAAAGCAGCTAAGCGTTAGCCTTGATTTAGCGATTTAGAGCGATTTAGCTGAGCTGCCACTGTTGCACACTAGGGCAGTGCCGGTTAAGCAGGTTTAAACTATTCGGCTACCTAAAGTCCACTCTTCAAATTTTCCTTAAAACTACCTTCCTCGAACTATACTACTGATCAAATCAGCGTATCCTATAACTAAAAGATCAACTCTACTTGACTCCAAGTAGACTATTCTCTATCTATTAAACCTAGCACTTGCTCCTACAGTACTTATTACCTTGATACGGCACTCTTGTCATAGATAGTACCCCAAAAAGGCAACTCCCATTTCTCGGTCACCCACGTCCCGGAATCTTTTTAAAGTTTTTGTCTACCCTTCTAGCATGTCGAGGGATCAGTTGCTAGTGTCCTCTCCTGCTCAGCTGGTGAACCTGGGAATATTGAGGCAATGTTTCAATTGCCTCATGTACACAGACAACCCTTTCCTCCTCCCACAAAACACAAATACATGCGAGAGATGCAACTATACGGCCAAACTGGAGGCTGAGCTCTCTCAACATAGGACTGGCAAGACCAGTCAGGAGGAGAAGGTTACCACACACACTATAGACCCAGTCTCACATAGTACCATTACAACCTCAAATCATACACATAAACACACAAAGACATACTGGAGGCTCTGATCAAAATCTACCAAAACAGCAGAGGCCACCAAAGCAGACACCCAAACAACCACCACCTCAGAACACAACACCCGCAACACATAGACCTCACAGTCAGAATGTCAAACAGTCACAGCCCTTAAGGCCAAACACAATGCCAGACACACTAGTCATTGGTGACTCCATAGTCAGACACACTGATGTCCCGCTCACCAGACTGAGTAAGGAGAAGGTCACAGTAAGCTGCCTGTCGGGCGCTAGAATCCGCCACATAACGCAAGCACTCAGGTCTCTCAACAGCAGGTACAAATATGACTCAGTCATTGTCCACGCTGGTGTAAACGACCTGAGACGTACCTCCTTGGACTACATGAAAAGAGACATTGAGGAGCTCTCTGATTATGTAGCCCAGGCAGGTATGACCCTGACCTTGAGCAGTATCCTACCTTCACCAAGAATGATGCCACAATACAGAGATAAGATGATCAGCTTTAACAATTGGCTTAAACACTGGTGTCATTCAAAGGGGATCCAGTATCTGTCTTCCTGGGATGACATGCTGGACAAGCCACGCTGCTTCGCAAGGGACGGCTTGCACCTGTCACCCCTGGGATTCCAGATATTGGCAAAGGCTCTTGCCACCCCCATAGTGCCTTTTTTAGGCAAGGCTCAAATTCTAAACCTACCACCCTAGAACACAAAAAGGAAAAACTAAGGGTAATGCTGCTCAATGCCAGAAGTCTAAATCTCAAAATGCATGCACTCGAGGCCCTTCTCAGTATGGAGAACATCGATGTCTGTGCTGTGACAGAAACCTGGTTCAAGGCTCCTGAGAGCACCCCAGCGCTATCAGGTTTTACCTCATATCATGCGTTCCGCCCCAAAATCCGGACAATACCAAGAAAGGAGGGCGGGTATCCATATTCATCAAGGACACCCACACCTCAAGACTGGTGGCAAGGCACGATGCATCGGAGACCATCCAGGTGCAATTAACCATAGGCAAGACTGCTCTGCAAATTGTAGCATGTTACAGGCCACCCTCACAAACTCAGGAAACTCACATGGCCTTCCTGAAAACACTAGAGGGATAAATGTATCACCAAACACCATCATACTAGGTGACTTCAATTACCCTAATATAGACTGGGAACACTACTCAAGCCCAAACACCCTAGCCCAAAAGTTCCTGGAATTCATAAACTCAAATGCCATGGAACAACTAGTCACCATCCCCACAAGAGGAGATAACATACTTGATCTCATCATCACGAACATGGGAGCACAATGTTCAACACCGAAGTATACCCCTCACTGGTGAGATCAGATCACAAACTAATCTCGCTGGAGGTCCTCATCCCACCCCACCTGAAATAAAAAGACCACAGTAAAGAACTTCTCAAAAGCCGACTTCACACTTCTAAAGACTAGTGTGGTCTCCTTTCAGGCCCCGAGCTGGCGGAAAACAATACTCAAGCCGCTGAATCACTTACAAACGCCTTCTACCAGCACCTGCAGGACTGCATGGATAAGGCAATCCCAAGCAAAACAAAGACTCTTTGTACCAAAGGCAAGCGTCCAGTCTGGTGGACCCCAGCCATAAACAAACTCTACAACAAAAGGAGGAAGCTACTACAAGATAGAGCAAAATCCTTAAAAGGTAAGACACCCTTGATCACTATAAGTAAAAACTAAGAGCTCTCATAAAATCATCCAAAGCAAATTTCGAGAGAAAAATAGCTAAAGACTCAAAAGACAATCATAAGGCCTTCTTTAGCTATGTTAGAAACCTAGGAGGAAACTCCCAGATATGCTCAGAACTAGTTCAAAATGATGTGAAGATTACTGATCCTACAGACATTGCCAACATACTGGCTGACAGGTTCAGTGCAAACTTCTCCCCTCCCCAAAAGGAGAGATATCTATACCAAATGAGTGCAGCCCCCAAACATCTCCAGCGCCCAAGTGAGAACTGCTCTCTCCAAAGCAAAAACACAGCATCCATGGGACCCGATGGTGTCCCCGGCTGTGTGCTCCACGAACTCAATGAGGAATTAAACCCACAGCTAGGACAGCTGTTTAATCAAAGTCTTACCTCTGGATACGCACCCAGGAGTGGCGCACTGCAACTGTGGTCCCACTTCACAAAGGCGGTGCCTCCACAGACCCTGGAAATTACCGCCCATTAGCTTGACAAGCCTTATCTGCAAAGCCATGGAGAGGATCATAATGGACCTCATAAATAAAGACATAGGGAATTTGCAGACTTTGGATCCAACCCAGTTTGGCTTTGTCAAAGGCAGATCATGCCTTTTAAACTTGGTTGACTTTTGAAACAGTCACCAAAGCCATTGATGAGGAAAGGCAGTCCATACAGCCTACCTCGATCTGGCTAAGGCCTTCGATACAATACCCCACTCGGGTATCATTGAAAACTCATCAGCTTAAATGTTAACCCATACATCACAAGATGGGTTGCAAACTGGCTGAGTGACAGAACCCACAGGGTCAGAGTTGCTGGCGCCATGTCAGACTCAAAGCCTGTCACAAGTGGTGTCCCACAGGGCTCAGTCCTGGGCCCACTCTTGTTTGGCATCTACTTTTCCGAAGTACAAGCAAACACAGGAGGGTTATGGCTGACAAAGTTTGCAGATGACTGCAAACTGGCGCCATAGTAGAAAACACATCTGACACAGATATCCTTCAGAAGGGTCTCACAGAAACGGATAACTGGTGCCAGAGCCACGGCCTAAAGTTAAATGCCAAAAATGCATAGTCATACCCTTCGGGAAAAACAAGGTTACCCCTAGCTACCAAATAGGTGGCAATCCACTGAGCACAGAAGAAGTTATCAGGGACCTGGGGACCCAGGTTGATAGTAGTCTGTCATTCGACACCCATGTAGCTAAAGTAGTTAGGAAGTCCTTCTACATTGCCCACCTTATCATGAAGGGATTCTCATCTAGATCAAGGGAGGTCATAGTCTCCCTTTACTCATCACTCATCAGACCAATGATTGAGTACAATGCCCCATTCGGAATGTATCTGACCCGACACGTGCAGCAGCTGGAGAGGCCACAAAAGTTCCTCACCAAAAGGATAAAGGGTCTCAAAAATCTGTCCTATGCTGCCCGACTGAAAGAACTCCAGCTCTATTCAGTCGCCACCGCTTGCTCAGAGGTGACCTTTGCCTAACATACAAGGCCATGTCAAACCCAGATTTGATGAATATGCTTCACCTCAAAAATCTAGATCCATCAGAGCCACAAGGGCGGAGACTTAAACCTCGACACGGCTATTAATAGGACGTGCTGGAGGGATAGATTCATCGCCCAAAGACTCCCTATGCTGTGGAACAAAATCCCGGTACATGTGAGGCAGAGCACCTCGCTGGCCTTGTTCAAGAGAAATCTTGACCAATGGATGGGAGATCGCAGATATACCCCAGGAATTACCTCAGTGTCACTGCTCGACAGAGGCACAGCAAAATAATGGGTATAGTTCCCCATACTAAAGGGGTGGCGTAAGCCACAAAACAATGGGCTAGGCTTATAAATGCCCTCGGGCAGATAGCCTAGTATGAACCTATGAACCTATGAACCTAATGAGGACTATGTGATGAGCCTGGGAGTGCCTCAATAGATGAACACCTGGGCCCTCACTGCCAGATAATCTGGCATGAATACTGACATGGCCCACTCACATTGGAGTAGGTATGAAGGCTGCAGTAGTGAAAGCAGTGGGCAGGTATATGGCCCATATGGAGAACCTCCTATAGTAGACAGTAGCTTTTCTTACACAAATAGGCTATACAATTATCCACCAGATGCTGGTATGGTGAATACCACTAGCAACCAAGATCCATCACCTGGTGATGGATCATGGGAATGTCCCACTTAGTTGGGCCAGCAGATGTCTTGCTCCTGCTGCATGTTCCCCACTCTATCCCAATCTATTTGTACCACTTTATCTTGTGTCAGTCTCCTTACCCTGAGTACTGTCCAACCATCCCTTTCACTTTTTGTCTATGTCCTGCTTATCTCAGTTCATCATATTTCCCCGTCTTAATGTGCCGACATCCACCCATTTGTGGGTGCTTTTCTATGTCTTTTAGTCTGACCCTACACACTGTCTTAGTCCCCTACCTTCACAGTTTACCCTCCTCCACTCCCCCCTCTTCCCGTATAAAGCAAAACTCAATGATAAAATGTTGCTTTGCTCCCATTCTGCACATTCTTAATGAGTTGTCCTTATGTGTGAAGTCTACATGCTGCTTTCCCTTTATTTGGACTTTGCTACAAATCACTTTCCTTCTCGTTTATGCAGCTGACAAGAATCCACATATGTGGACACTACAGTATGGTAGTTGCAAATAATGTGTGGCTATATAGCATTATGTGGTGCATTGTACCATCCTACTAAGGGACACTTTGTGATGCACAGCCTAGCTAATACATATATTGCTTTATTTTAGATATTCTGCTGGCTGAGAGCACACATTTAAAGTTCCTGTGAGACTGTGCAATGTGGATTGTGGCATGCATTTCTGTGGATGGGTTTCACTGCATGGAACTGTCTACTTTTGCACTTGATGCACTTTCACTTTTATGTCTTAAAGTGCAGCGAACTGCACAGAAGCATCGACTGACGTGGTTTGCATATTTAATAGCCACCATGTGTTACCATATTGTGCTACTTAGGTGTGAAAACCTTGCATAGAAATGCAGTGCATCTGTATGAATCCCGACCATAACACATTCATTCAAGGCTATCAATCTGATCTGTAGCATGTCTTACATAAGAACAGCACTTCACTCTTTATGTAGGTGGTGCAGTGGTTAGCATTCTTGCCTCACAGCAAGAGGTTTTCTGATTTGATTCTCTGCTGGGGTGCCTTCTGTGCAGAGTCTGCATGTCCTTTCTGCTGTCATATGGACTTCCTCTAGGTGCTCTGGTTTACTCCCAAATTCCAAAGACATGCAGTAGGGGGGGGATTGGACACTCTCAATTGGCCATATGTGAGAGTGTGTGCAAGAGTGAGAGGTACAAATAAATGGGTCTATATTATGAGAATCAGAAAAATAGCTACCACCAAATGCAAGTCTCCAAGCCCAAAAGACAAATATAGTCCAAAAGTAAACAAACCAAAGAAGGACCAGGAGCAGGCTGCAGATTCCAGTTTCAAAGTAGTTTATTCCAGAACAGACGACATCCAAACACAAAACAACACTAGCACTTTCATAGGTGTGTACCCCACTTCATCAGGTGTAACAATGTTTCATTTAAGCATCATGCATCCAGCTACCTGCAGAATACCTTCAGAAAGCAACTACAGCTGTAGCCTATCCAATATCTATCCTCATAAACAGAACCGTAAATGAGGGAACAATTCCAGAAATCTGGAAAATCTCTCAAATTATACCCCTACACAAAGGTGGGAACGCTAATGAACATTCTAATTATCATCCTATAGCACTACTATCCCCCTTAGTAAAAATAATGGAAAAATGCATTCATAAACAACTACTCAACCATCTAATTCAAAACAACATACTAGCTGAGTGCCAGCATGGCTTTAGGCCATTCCATCGTAAATCTACTGCCCTCCTATCCTTCTCTAACTCCATTTACAATAACAGAAATAACAACATCCTCTGTTCAGCACTCTTTACTGATCTTTCCAAAGCTTTAGACATGGTAAACTAACAGCTACTTAAAATTATTATCAAATCTCTTTCTCTTGATGCACAGCCTGTAAAATGGTTCAGTTCCTACCTCATTAATAGGCAGCAAGCTGTGCTCTGGGAGAATAACATATCTTCCCACTTACCAGTCACATTAGGTGTCCCTCAGGGCTCCATTTTAGGCCCTCTCCTATTCTCAATTTTCATCAATGATCTTCACTTAGCAATTCCTCATGCTACTTGTATACAATATGCAGATGAATCTACAATTATATGCTCAGCCAACTCCTCATCTGAACTGTAATCCATAACTCAAAAGGTGTTTAACTTAGTAGAAACATGGTTTCTTCAATGTTGCCTCCTCTTGAATCCAAAAAAAAAAAAAAAAACAAAGCCCCTGCTCTTTACTCCTACCCATAAGTCCACTCAGATGTCTCAGTCACATCTAATAATGTTACACTCATATCACCTGATTTAACAATCAAACTCCTAGGAGTTACAATTGACAACAACCTCAACTTTGATACTCATATTAACAACACAGTAAAAACAGTAAAAAAAATGGGCTCCCTCTATAGGATCAAACCCTTCCTTACTCCATTAGCTAGATCTACTATTGCCCACTCCCATCTACTCTCAACACTTCTCTATGCCTCTCCTATTTATACTAATTTGTCTAAAAATAATCTTCAGAAACTGGCTAAATCATAGAATAATATTGCCAGATTTGCCACTGGAAAACCCTTCAGAACCCACCAGTGTCAGAAACTAAAACAACTAGGCTGGCTGGAACTTTAGAATCGGCTTAATTCTAACCAACTTACAATTGCCCATAAGACCCTTTACCATCCTCATAATGCTCCAGTACTATCCAGCCTGATCACCCCCTACAAAAATCTTAACACCTTACGCTCTTCAAATAAACTACTAGTTTGCATAAGTAAATCCAGTAACATGGCAGGTGACTCTCTCTTCTCAAATGCAGTTGGGAAAAACAGGAACCTTCTACCTAGTGAACTTACATCACTATCCTCCCTAACACTTTTCAAACAAAAACTTAAAATTCACATTAAAACACACTGGCTATGCCCTTGTTGTAACCCTGACTAACCGTTGATTGATTTTTATTAACACTTTTACTTCTACTACCTTTCTTTGACTAAGTTTCTTGTTCCTTATTACCAGAGATATCAGGAACTGTAAATTAAGTAATCATCTATAAGATTACTTCTTCAGAATTATTTATCTTATGTGATCTCCTAAATTGTATTGTTATATTAAATGAACTGTAACAATGAATACAAATATGTACTTTGCCTATATTATTGTAACCTTTGTTACTGTTACAACTATTTTGATTTTTCTTTGCAGCTTTTCTCCCTGGGTATCTACTCAGAATGGACATGTATCCAGTTAGATAAGCCCGGTCAACAAATGTAAAATAAAAATAAATAAATAAATAAATAAAAAATCATTTTATACTCTAGAAGTGCTGCAAAACAGCCAGTGACTGATCACATGATATTTTTACTTAAAGCCACATACACATTTCCTTAAAGAAAGTAGTACAAATATAAAAACATACCTAACAATGTATTGAAAATACACATGAAACTTTATTAAAAGAATTAAAAAATATATATATTAAAAAATGCATATATTAAAAACTGATACTTAAAGTATAAACACATATGAAAAACGTTTTCATAAAAAAAAATGGTCTCTTCTTTAGAGGTGTATAATCATTTAAACCATGCCCACAGACTGCTTTCAGTCTCACAATCCATTTGGCTTCTAAGGCCTCAGTTTTATTGCGGACATCACCACCTCTGATATTTTCATTAACCCTTCCTATCATAATAAACTTAAAAATATGTCCATTATCATTGTCACTTACATGCTTAGAAAGTGCACTAACTTTATCCCTTCTGTTAATATGATGTATATGTTCTCTGAGTCGATCTTTAAGTGCCCTATCAGTTTTCCCAACATAGAATTTAAAATATTTCAAGCAATGTGTAAGATATACCACATGTTTAGTATTACATGTAGCATAAATTTTAAAAGTGTATCCCCTTTTTTCATCTGGGTGCATAAATTTAGTACTGATGTTCAAGTAGCTACAATAATTACACCGTCCACACATAGTTAAACATTCATATTCTAAAGCTTTAAATTCATTCCTTGGAAAACATAGCTTCCTTTTAAGGGACAGCTCATTCTTAAACAAAAACTTAGGTTCATAGTCAATAACATTACTAATGTCTTTGTCTGAGGTTAAAATACCCATGTTTTTCTTTACTATGCCTATATATTTATATACATCAGATGTGTAGTATGGGGCATCATAAGTTTCCTTGTAATATTAGTATTTTTTAATGTTACTAGAGGCACTTCTGTCTGAGAAATAAAGTTTTGTAACTGAATCTCTAAGTTTGACCACTTCCTGTACATTATTCTTTACCATCTTCTCATCATAACCTCTCTCTATTAAATTTTTAATAACATTGTCAGTGCAATCTATAAAGTCTGCTTCCCTTCCATTGAGCCTAGAAGCTCTAAAAGCTTGATTTCTTACAGCATTCTTAAAAATGTGCTGAGGGTGCATGCTGTCATGTGACAACAAAGTATTCACACGGCATGGTTTCTTGTATTGTTTTGTGTACAGCCTGTTGGTGTCATCCCTCAATATTGCTACATCAAAGAAATTGATTTCAGCTACAGAATTTATGGAAGTGAATTTTAAAAATGTGGTACTACTATTAGCATAACACACAAATTCAGATAACTGTTGCTTAGTTCCATTAAATAAAATAAAAAGATCGTCCACAAATCTTCTAAAAAAATGAAATATATTTACTATAAGGACCTTTTAACAAATATTCATCTTCCCAAACCACCATAACAGCATTGGCGTAGCTACTGGTACACGAGGTGCCCATAGCTACACCATTGCTCTGCTAGTAAAAGGTTATTTCAAATACAAAAACATTACAGCATAGGACAATTTCAAGCAAAGCCTTTAGAAGTAAAATCTGCCTAACTTCAAAGTTAGAATAAGTCATAAGAAACTTTTCTATACTCTCAATTCCAATTTCATTCAGAATCACCATGAAAGGTGAGACCACATCCATGGTAACAAGTAAGTAATCAGCATTAACATCCAATGTTTGCATATGGTCAAACAGATCTTTCAGAAAATGTTCAGTGTCCCTTAGGACCTGTGGTATTTCATTCAAAAATGGCCTTAAATTCTTTTCTATGTATATAGAAATAGGCTCAGTGGACCATCCTCTCCCTGAGACTATAGGTCTCATTGGTGGATTAGTTTTACTTTTATGAACTTTAGGTAATCCCTGTATACAGGGAATAACAGGATGTTCTATCAGAAAAAAAGTTGAGCTCATTAGTTATAAGAGCTTCATTTAACAATGTTTTTAACTTCTCTTTTATCTGATTAACCATTCTGTTTATTTTAACATTTGTAATTTGCATATAAAAACTGGTGTCTGCTAACATAGGCTGCATAGCTTGTGTATACATATGAGAGTCCATGACAACAGGGCCCCCTTTATCAGCAGGCCTGATTACAATGCTAACATTTTCCTGCAAGTTTGTTAGGGCCTTCCTTTCATAGTTTCATAGTTTCATAGTTTAGTACTAGGCTATCTGCCCTGGGGCATTTATAAGCCTAGCCCTAGTGATGTGGCTTTCGCCACCCCATGTAGTGGTACTAGAGTGTACAGAATAGATTTAGAATACTGTGCCTTTGTCTAGTAGTGACACATTGAAGACCCCCTTATTTATTAAAATTAGTTTACTGTGCCTCTGTCTAGTAGTGACACCGGGATGACCCCCGGGGTAAACCTACGATCTCCCATCCACTCGTCAAGATTTCTCTTGAAGAGAGTCAGTGAGGGGCTCTGCCTAACATGAACTGGGATTCTGTTCCAGAGTATGGGAAGCCTCTGAGTTATGAATCTGTCCCTCCAGCATGTCCTATTCATATTTGTGCTGAGGTTTAAATCTTTAGCTCTCGTGGTTCTAATGGATTTGGATTTTTTGAGGTGGAGCATGTCCATCAATTCCTGGTTGGACATGGTCTTGTATGTCAGGCACAGATCATCTCTGAGCAGGCGGTATGCTACTGAATAGAGCTGGAGTTTCTTTAGCCTGGCAGCATATGACATATGTTGGAGACCCTTGATCCTCTTGGTGAGGTATTTCTGGGGTCTCTCCAGCTGTTGTAAGTGCCTAGTGAGGTACATACCAAATGGGGCATTGTACTCAATCATGGGCCTGATAAGGGAGGAGTATAGGGGTACAATGACCTCCTTTGATCTGGATGTGAACCCCTTCATGATAAGGTGGGCAAGGTAGAAAGTCTTTCTAACCACTTTGGCAACGTGGGTGTCAAATGAGAGGTCACTATCGACTTGGGTCCCCAGGTCTTTGATTACTTTTTCCGTACTCAGTGGGTTACTGTCTGTGATAATTTGTGGGTACTTTGTTTTTCCCAAAGGGGATGACTATACATTTCTTGGCATTCAGTTTAAGGCCATGATTCCGGCACCAGTTGTCTGTTTCGGTGAGGCCTTTCTGTAGGATGTATGTGTCAGCTGGTGTATTGACTATGGCGCCTAGCTTGCAGTCATCTGCAAACTTTGTAAGCCACAACCCTCCCATGTTTGCTTTCACATCTGAGAAGTAAATGTCAAACAAGAGGGGTCCCAGGACAGAGCCCTGTGGGACACCAGTTGTGACTGGCATTGAGTCTGACATGGCTCCCGCAATTTTTACTTTATGGGTTCTGTTCTTTAGTCAATTTGCAACCCATCTTGTGACATATGGATTTACATTTAAGCTGTTGAGCTTGTCTATGATGCCTGAGTGGGGTATTGTGTCGAAGGCTTTAGCCAAGTCCAGGTAGGCTGTATGAACTGCTTTGCCCTCATCAATGGCTCTAGTGACTGTTTCAAAAAAGTCAACCAGGTTCAAAAGGCAGGATCTGCCCTTTACAAAGCCGAACTGGGTGGGATCAAGTGTATGTAGGTCTCCAATGTCGCTGTTTATGAGTTCCATAATGATTCTTTCCATAGCTTTGCAGACCAGGCTGGTTAAGCTTATGGGACGGTAGTTCCCAGGGTCTGTAGCGGAGCCTCCTTTGTGGAGTGGGACCACTGTTGCTGTACGCCAGTGTTCAGGTACATATCCTGTAGTAAGGCTAAGGTTTAATAGCATTTTTATATGTGGGTTTAGCTCCTCTTGGAGTTCACGTATCACACAACCGGGGATACCATCAGGTCCCATTGATGCTGTGTTTTTTGCTTTGCTGAGGGCGGCTGTCACCTGGACATCTGAGATGACAGGGAGGTTACATTCAGCTGGGATAAGTATTTCTTCTTTTGGGGGTGAGGGAGGGGAGAAATTTGCATTGAACCTGTCTGCCAGAATGTTGGCAATATCTGTGGGTTCGGTGAATTTTTTGTCATTGTGTACTAACTCTGAGCATATCTGAGGGTTTCCGCCCAGGTTTCTAACATAACTGAAGAATGCATTGTGATTATCTTTAGTGTCCTTGGCGATTTTTCTCTCAAAGTTGGCCTTGGATGTTTTTATGAGAGAACGTAGCTTTCTACTAGTGTTGATCAGAGATGCCTTCCCTTTATGGGATTTTGCTCTGTCTTGCAGTAGCTTCCTTCTTTTGTTATACAATTTGTTTATGGCTGGGGTCCACCAGACAGGACGCTTTTCCTTGGTGGAGAGGGTCTTGGCTTTATTTGGGATTGCACGATCCATGCATTCTTGGAGATGTCCGTAGAAAGCATTTGTGAAGGATTCAGCATTGTGGGATGTGGTTTCCATTGGCCCAGTGGGCTTAAATAATACCACCTCAGTTTTGAGAAGTGTAAAGTCGGCTTTTGAGAAGTTTTTCACTGTAGTTTTTTGTGCTGGGGGTGGAGGTGGAATATGTATATCCAGGGTGATTAGTTTGTGGTCAGATCTCACTAGTGAGGGGAATACTTCCGGTGTGGAGCATTTTGTCCCCATGTTTGTGATGATCAGGTCTAGTATATTATCTCCCCTTGTGGGAGAGGTGACTAGCTGTTCCATTGCATTTGAGTTTATGAATTCCAGGAACCTTTGGGCTAGGGTGTTAGGGCTAGAATAGTATACCCAGTCTATGTTAGGGTAGTTGAAGTCTCCCAATATGATGGTATTTGGTGAGACATTCATATCTTCCAATGTCTTCAGGAAGGCTGAATAGGGTTCTTCAGATTGGGAGGGTGGTTTTAACATGCAACCAGTTGTATAGCAGTTTTGCCTATGGTTAGTTGCACCTGGATGGTCTCCAATGCTTCATGAGTTGCCACTAACCTGGAGGTGTGGGTATCCTTGATGAATATGGACACTCCCCCTCCCTTTATGGTTCGGCACGGGTTTTGGGGCCGAAAAGCATGATATGAGGTAAAGCCTGGTAGTGCTGGGGTGCTCTCAGGAGCCTTGAACCAAGTTTCAGTTACTGCACAGACATTGATGTTCTCCATACTGAGGAGTGCTTCGAGAGCCTGCATCTTGAGATTTAGACTTCTGGCGTTGAGCAGCATTACCCTTAATTTTTTTCCATTTTTGTTTTCTAAGGAGGTGGGTTCGTCTTTTGAGCCATGCCTAAAAAAGGCACTATGGGGGTGGCAAGAGCCTTAGCCAATATCCAGAAGCCCAGTGGTGACAGGTGCAAGCCATCCCTTGCGATGCAGCGTGGCTTGTCCAGCATGTCATCCCAAGCAGACAGACATTGGATCCCCTAGAATGACACCAGTAATTGAGCCAATTATTAAAGCTGATCATCTTGTCTTTGTATTGTGGCATCATTCTTGGTGAGGGCAAGATGCTGCTCAGGGTCAGGGTCACACCAGCCTGGGATACATAATCAGAGAGCTCCTCTATGTCTCTTTTCATGTAGTCCAGGGAGGTACGTCTCAGGTCATTCACTCCGGCATGGACAATGACGGAGTCATATTTGTACGTGCTTTTGAGTGACCTGAGTGCATGTGTTATATGGCGGATCCTAGCCCCCGATAGGCAGCTTACCATTACCCTCTCCTTGTTCAGCCTGGTAAGTTGAATGTCAGTGTGTCTGACTATAGAGTCACCTATCACTAGTGCATCAGGCATAGTGTTTGGCCTTAAGGGCTGTGATTGATTGACACACTGATTTATTGAAGTATATGTTGCATGTGTTATAGTTTGAGGTGGTGGATTTTTGGGTGTCTGCTTTGGGATCCTCTGTTGTTTTGGTAAGTTTTTTATTAGAGCCTCCGAGTATGTCTTTGTGTTATTATGTGTTTGATTTGCAGTTGGGGTAGGTCTATGTGTGACTGGGTTTGTTGTGTGTGTGGTTACCTTCTTCTGCTGTCTGGTCTTGCCAGTCCTGAGTTGAGAGAGTTCAGCCTCCAGTTTGGCTATATAGTTGCATCTCTCACATGTATTTGTGTTTGTTGGGAGGAGGAGAGGGTTGTCTGTGTACATGAGACAATTGTAGCATTGTCTCAAGATTCCCAGATTGACCAGCTGAACAGGAGAAAATGCTAGTAATCTACCACTCGAAATGCTAGAATATTATAAGAGAGTGCTGTGCCTTTAAGGGAAGTGGGTATTCACAGGGGTGGTAGGTGGATGTAGTGCTACTTTAGTTTGAGAGTGCTTACTTAGAAGAGAAGCTTTGAGAACAAGTGCTAGGCTTATAATATAACGAGTAGACTGGTTATTCTAAGAGTAGAGCTTTCTAAGGGAAAATTTGAAGAGCAGACTTGGCGGAGCCAGAAAAAGTTTAACCCTGTTTAACCGGCGCTGCGCTATGCGCACAATCGCGCAAAGCCGTGCAAATGCGGATTTTAAACATGGAACTTCAAATGAGCTAGAAATGGTCCAAAACAACCAATTACTACAGCTCTTGTGCTGAGGTCACTCCTTCAGGGACAGATAGGCTGCTCAAGGCTTCCCACTCCCACTGGTGAGCAAAAGAAACTTCCTTCTATCCAAGTAAGGTAATGGACAACACAGGAACTACACCACAGCCCAGAATACAGCAAAGCCTGTAAACTGGTCTAAACTAGTCGAGGAGAGGTGGGAAAACAAGGATTATTTTTTTGGGGTTTTTTTTGTTTTTCAGATAGAAAGCACACAGAAATACAGAAAACAGTAATAAATCAGTTACACAGGCTAGAACACTTTAGTGGGCAGCCTCAACAGTTAGATTAAACAAAGAAACAGCAAACTTTCGACCAATTTTCGACCAAGTATAATTTTAAGTGCAGATATTACATAATACAGCAAACATTTAATAAAACAGTTTAAGCTTGTTCAAAATAAGCAAGAGAAGGTATTTCAAGTAAAAAAAAAAAAACAGAAAAAATACTTAAATCAGGAAAGTAGTCGCTTTTCTCAGTTCTCTGTAGCTAGGACCACTCTGCAGGACCATGTGGAGCTGTCTCTGAGTAGTATAGCCAGAAAAAATGCTCAGAGGCAGATTTTAAACAGGGAACTTCAAAAGAGCTAGAAATGGTCCAAAACAACCAATTACTACAACTCTTGTGCTGAGGTCACTCCTTCAGGGACAGATAGGCTGCTCAGGGCTCCACACTCCAACTGGTGAGCAAAGAAACTTCCTTCTATCCAAGTAAGGTAATGGACAACACAGGAACTACACCACAGCCCAGAATACAGCAAAGCCTGTAAACTGGTCTAAACTAGTCGAGGAGAGGTGGGAAAACAAGGATTATTTTTATTTATTTTTTTTTTTGTTTTTCAGATAGAAAGCACACAGAAATACAGAAAACAGTAATAAATCAGTTGCACAGGCTAGCACACTTTAGTGGGCAGCCTCAACAGTTAAATTAAACAAACAAACAGCAAACTTTCGACCAATCATTCTTATTTAATTTATTTTTCATATAGCCTGTGTTGCCTTTAACACTCTGCATTTTATACACTTCTTGTATACACATTGTCTCAAATGCATCTATTAATAAATTAACTGGTGGCATAAATTAACTAGATTTTCTAAACAAGTTCATTTCTCCGCCTTTATTTTCAGCAAACAACATTTTCAATGTTAAATCTCTACAAAACATTTTTATATCAAAAAATAACATCAGTAATGTCAGAATACCTACTTAGTATGAACAAAAGTCCTTTTCGCAAGATACTCATTTCTTCTGATGAAAGAGTACTGTGCGATAAGTTCAAAACTATGTCTTCTTGTGAAAAAAGGCTTTCTTGAAGCTGCCCGGGCCTGCAGTCTGTCCCTCGTGTTTCCTCTTCTGGTGTTTCCTCTTCTGGTGACTTCTGCTTCTGCCCCTGATTTTGAAGTCCTTCTCTCTTAAAGGTAGAGGAAAACAAAGTTTCTGTTGGACTAAAGGGCGAATGCTGGAAGCACTACATTCTTCATTTATTATTGCTTCAGCTGCTGCTGAACGATGCACCTGTGCTGAAGCCAGAAATGTTTTTCTTCTGGCCCCAGTTCTATTGAATCCTTCATTATTCTCCTTTGAACCAATATTTGATACCTCAATGGACGTGGAATCACTCGCAAAATTCTGCAATAAAGTCGAATCCACTTCACATTCTCCTTCAACTGTGTTCTGTTGTGACAGTCTCTCATTACCTGAGAGTGTTGTCTTTCTGTGGTTAATTCAGTATGTACAGGAATACTAATTGCAGCAGTGTCAGTACCAGTAAAGCTAGGCCAAGAAAACACATTGCCATGTAAAAAATCGTTATGGTCTCTCTCAACCTTTTTTCATTTATATCTTACTTAATTTACATTCATAAACAGAGACAGAATCTAGTGTCTCTACAAAGTAATTGTCTAAAATAGCAGTCCCAAAAGATTTAAGCATATTTAACTTTGATAGAAGCAGTGAGGGACTTTATTTTTTTTTCAGCTGCTGCAACTAACAAATTCATGTAACAAATGCTGTTGTTAAGATTGACTTTCTGCCATTCTGTCAGTAAATCAGGGTCAGAGTTTATATGAGAAGGCATGTTCAATACACGGAGCCCTCTTGGAACTATGCCTTCTTTAATACAAAGTTCCATATGGAATTTTTCATAGAGGTTCCTTTTCAGTTTAAAAAGTTTATTTTCAATAGTATGCAACTTGTTCTTCAATAAGACAATGTCAACACTACAAACTTCATTATCTGTTTTGTCATAAGAACAGTTGATCAGTGGATTTTCAGTATTTTCTATAATTTTAAGCATTCTCTCAACATTAACGGAAGTACCTTTGGTAAAAAATTCATTTCCTTAATCAAGCCCAATAAATTATATTTCATCAGCCATAATCCAGGCAAAGGCAGTAACAAGAATTAAAACAATGAGAATCAGAAAAAAAGTTACTACCAAACGCAAGTCTCCAGGCCCAAAAAAACAAATATAGTCCATATGTAAACAAACCAAAGAAGGACCAGGAACAGGCTGCAGATTCCAGTTTCAAAGTAGTTTATTCCAGAACAGATAACATCCAAACACAAAACAACACTAGCGCTTTCATAGGTGTGTAGCCCACTTCATCAGGTGTAACAATGTTTCATTTAAGCATCATTTTATACTCTAGAAGTGCTGCAAAACAGCCAGTGACTGGTCACATGATATTTTTACTTAAAGCCACATATACATGTCCTTAAAGAAAGTAGCACAAATATAAAAAACATACATAATAATGTATTGAAAATACACATGAAACTTTATTAAATGTATAAATATATATATATATATATATATATATATATATATATATATATATATATATTAAAAAATGCATATATTAAAAAGTGATACTTAAAGTATAAACACATATGAAAAACTTTTTCATCGAAAAAATGGTCTCTTCTTTAAAATAGGCATCAGAGGTGTATGGTCATTTAAACCATGCCCACAGACTGCTTTCAGTCTCACAATCCATTTGGCTTCTAAGGCCTCAGTTTTATTGCGGACATCACCACCTCTGATATTTTCATTAATCCTTCCTATCACAATAAACTTAAAAATATGTCCATCATCATTGTGACTGACATGCTTAGAAAGTGCACTAACTTTATTCCTTCTATTAATATGATATATATGTTCGCTGATTCTATCTTTAAGTGCCCTATCAGTTTTCTCAACATAGAATTTCTCAGACAGACGTGCCTCTAGTAACATTAAAAATACTAATACTACAAGGAAACTTAAGATGCCCCTATACTACTCATCTGATGTATATAAACATATGGGCATATTAAAGAAAAACATGGGTATTTTAACCTCAGACAAAGACATTAGTAATGTTATTGACCATGAACCTAGGGTTTTGCTTAAGAATGAGCTGTCCCTTAAAAGGAAGCTATGTTTTCAAAGGAATGCATTTAAAGAGTTAGAATATGAAGGTTTAACTATGTGTGGACATTGTAATTATTGTAGTTACTTGAACATCAGTACTAAATTTATGTACCCAGATGAAAAAGGGGATACACTTTTAAAATTTCTGCTACATGTAATAATAAACATGTGGTATATCTTGCACATTGCTTGAAATGTTTTAAATTCTATGTTGGGAAATCTGGTAAGGGCACTTAAAGATCGAATCAGCGAACATATATATCATATTAATAGAAGGGATAAAGTTAGTGCACTTTATAAGCATGTAAGTGACAATGATGATGGACATATTTTTAAGTTTATTGTGATAGGAAGTGTTAATGAAAATATCAGAGGTGGTGATGTCTGCAATAACACTGAGGCCTTAGAAGCCAAATGGATTGTTAGACTGAAAGCAGACTGTAGGCATGGTTTAAATGATGATATACTTCTGAAGCCTATTTTAAAGAAGAGACTATTTTTTCGATGAAAAAGTTTTTCATATGTGTTTATACTTTAAGTATCAGTTTTTAATATATGCATTTTTAATATATATATATATATATATATATATATATATATATATATATATATATATATATATATTCTTTTAATACTTTTAATAAAGTTTCATGTGTATTTTCAATACATTATTATGTATGTTTTTTATATTTGTACTACTTTCTTTAAGGAAATGTGTATGTAGCTTTAAGTAAAAATATCATGTGACCAGTCACTGGCTGTTTTGCAGCGCTTCTAGAGTATAAAATGATGCTTAAATGAAACATTGTTACACCTGACGAAGTGGGGTACACACCTATGAACGCGCTAGTATTGTTTTGTGTTTGGATGTCGTCTGTTCTGGAATAAATTACTTTGAAACTGGAATCTGCAGCCTGTTCCTGGTCTTTGCTGGTTTGTTTACATTGGGTCTGTATTATAATCATGAAATCTGTCTTTTGTGAATACATGTTCATTGACACATAAATGTCGAAGAATGAGAACAGCAAAGTACCAAAAAAGCAAAATGGAGAATGCCGAACGCATTCCCAGAAGTAACAGTGCCATACAGGTAAGGTAAACCAACTCCGAGACTGCACTACAGTGGGGAAAAGAATTCATTTCCTCATCCCCATGATCACCCTGCTAGCTAAGAAAATCCATTTGGTATTCTCCATTTTGCTCTTTTGGTACTTCGCTGTTCTTGTTCTTCGACGTATATATGTCAAACATGTATTAGCGAAAGACAGCTTTCGCGATTCTGATATAGACCCCAAATAAACTACTGTGGCAGGGCTAGCTATCTGGTAGTGTAAACTTTGATGAGATAATTGTCACTACTGAAGTTATACCCTCTCCCCATATGCAAAATGGGAAATGGGGTTGAGGATGGCTGGATGGATTTCTTTTTCTTTTATGTACAATCAGCAAGCATTATTCCTTAATGAAGAAAATATACTTCTGCTTAAAAATCAGCAACAATCAAATACTATTGTTGCTTTTGTTTGCTACATTATAATTACTTTTGTAGAGATCATTAAATTCCCACACTCTGTAATTATTGCAGTTTTATATTATTCAACGATGTTAACAATGTCTCAATTTTATTTATATATTTATTGTTAAGAGAACAGTTCAAAATGACAGATATTTTTTGCACATGATGAATTTAGTGGTGGAAATGGATTTGGTAGTTGATTTTCTGTCAGCCTAATATCCAGTGCTTCCTTTACAATTTATACATTGAAGTAATGTATTAGAATTCAAAATATGTAGCCTTTTTTGTGATTAAAGCAATTCAGTAATATAGTTTTTCAGTTCATTGCCTAATACCATAACTACTTATTGGAGTCCTTAATGACTCTTGGCAGAGAGTAATTCCTCTAAAATTGCTTAATGGCATGCTAAGTATAGCTTGTATTTTAAGTTTTATTTCATGAGGATTGTCCTAATTTACTTGAATAAACTGGAATATGCATGCAAATGATGCAACTTTCATTGCAGATTTAAATTCTAATGTCATTTATAATTGCATGTCAGTTAATCAAATCAAACTATATTAAAAAAAATCTGCAGCCTATATGAGAATAAAAGCTTTTTTAGTTTTTGTTTCATTGGGTCATCATTATTCTTTTTGTTTTGTCTTTTTTGTACAAAGTAGAAGGTAAATCCTGAACACCAGCTGGACAAGATAATTGGAATATTATGTATAAACAGGCAACATTATCAGCATTTACTAGTACCTTTGACTACTTGCATGTTGACGGGGAAGGTATCTTGAATTTAATGAGAGAGGTTAGTAAGATTACAGTCAGCTTTTTCTTTTACTTACCATACAGATATTCGATTTAAATAATCATGTGCTGTGTACTAGTTTAAGGATAAAAGCAAAGTCTACATCTGAAAATATGACTTTAAATAATAAAGTGCATTACCTTTCATATAAAATCATCTGACAAGCTGTGCACCATACTCTTGCAAATGCCCTAAGAGCAATAGGAAACACTTCACTGAAAGAGCCCAGTTTCACAAATTAGCAATTTTGAGCTTCTTTTTTTTGGCAATTTTCACAAATATCCTCTTTTCCCTGTTGCTTACAGTCTTTTTATTGCTGTATTATTGTTTAGCTTTAAAATGCCAGAGGATTTTGTTTTATTTCGAATGCATTTACAGTTTTTAACGTTCTTGATAAGAATGACACTTTCTAGATGCTAAGACTTATAAATGCCAAGAGGGCAAATGGAGTGCATTTACTCCAGTGTTGCACACTGCACCAGGTGAAGTTATTTTGATTAAAAACAAGCCAGTGAAACTCCTACAGGGAAATTCTGAAATGAATTCAGAATCTGAGAGATGGAGAACACAAATGATGCAAAGAAAGTGATTGACATTTCACCTATTTCAGAAACAGAGCCTTAACTTATTTATAGTATGTGGGAATGCAAACTGGTAGTTCTGACTTAATGATTGACAGCTAACAACTTTAAACATGGAAGTGAGTAACATATAGTGTAATGAAGTTTAAATACTCAAACATTCTATCTCAAAAATTACATTATTTTGCTATGTCCTGTTATATGTTTGCCACTCCAAGAACACAAGTACCAGCAAACTCAAAAATAAGATTTTACTGTTATTTTTGTTAGCTGCTAGAAGTTACAGATACACACATTATGGTAAGGAGGCATATTGCAGGAGGGCGCGAGGTGTGTGTGTGTGTGTGTGTGTGTGTGTGTGTGTGTGTGTGTGTGTGTGTGTGTGTGTGTGTGTGTGTGTGTGTGTGTATGTATCTCATGTATCTCTGTCTGTCTCTTTCTGTCTGACTGCAGACAACACAAACAAATAAATTGTATGATAGGGAATATGAACATGTACAAGACAATAAATATGGTACTAATAATTTTCTGTGGGTAACAACATGATAAGTAAAAGTAAGGCAAGCAGTAGCAAGACCAACATGTACCCATATCTATTCATAGTTACAACCTTTGCACTCTACAGCACAGTATAAGCACACTTTGTTGAACAATAGTGAAATTCAGAACCCATATAGTAAATACACAAATGCACTTAGGTTGGGATTCATAATGATTTCCTGCACAGCTGTGCAGCCCAAGCAAATGTAAGCTGGGATATGCTACTTAGGGGACTACTTACATATGTGTATTGAGACCATCCTCGCTTCAAGCAAGATTCTATATTAAATTAATGTATATATAAAACAATTCTACTATGGCTAGGTGTACAGTGCTCATGTTGCTCTGTGGAGCACAGAAAAAGGATTGTTTTGAATATGGATGCTGAATACATACCTCAATTATTTCTGTGATTTTGCAGAACATCCCGATCTTTCCCTCATATTTTTGCCATTCCCTTCATAAAATGTCTAAATTTCCACTCACTGAGGATTACATTCAGTCAACAATGCCAGACATTAGTGCTTCATACTTCTTGTTGTTTACAAAATGCATGTCGATGTAAAACCTGTTGCACTATTAGGTTTTGATTCTGGGCTTTTATCCCTCATTGTTTTTGGCTTTGCCTAGAATTGCTTTTTTTCCCTGTGTGATTTCTGTAATGTCATTACCATTATTTTTTTCCAACAAACACCTTTATTAAATTTTCATATATAACAAATGTAATCTTACATGTATATAAATGAAAATCAAACAAAACTACTCCAGTTTAGTTGCAAACATTATACATCACAGACACCATTGAAACAACTGTAGATGCAGACATTATACATAACTTATAATCCAGCCAGTTATTGTTAGTTAAGCATCATATAGCTCATTCAAATCCTGCCTCTTAAACCTTTTTCCTTCTTTGCATAAATTGTTCCCACAATTCCCATTTTTTTCCTACGTAATTTGCTACTTCCCTTTTCTAAAGATCCCAATTCCAGTTGCTATCTCTGTTACTATATTCACTACTTCTAGTAAATTTGGTCTAGACTTTGATTTCCATTTTCCAGTAATTGCTTTTTTTTGTCAGCCACTGTAATTAGACTCAGCAAAGCTTTCCTATGTCTAGGCAATTCCGATTATGTATCATAACTGAAAACAATCATCTCCCCAGTCAATCCAATCTGCTCACCCAGCATCTCTAACAGAGCAGACTGCAGGGAATCCCTAAAGTCTGCCAGATCATTATAGTTCGAAAGAACGTATTTCCAGGTTCCTATTACGTCATTGAATGTTTATGTTGTTGAACACCTAAGTGTTGACATCTAAACATTAAACATTCAAAACCGCGACCGACCAATGACACAAATTTTTTCCCAGGGAAAAAATTTGCTTGGATATCATCGGAGATTTGCCCTTTTCCCAGATGTAGAGTGATCTTGGAGTTAGTATATTTAGTTGGGGGTGTGTAGAGGGCACAGCTCCCCACTTGGTTAGGGTTTTAAAGTATGTTTTTTTTGTTGGCTAAGCAAATTTTTTCACTGGGAAAAATTTGCATAATTGGCCGCTCGCAGTTTTGAGCATTCAACATTTAGGTGTCAATGTTTAGGCTTTCGACAACCTAAATCTTTGACGTTCTAATATAGACCCTATGTTCTCAGCCATCTCTTTCTTGCCTGTCGCATCTCGAACATTTGCTATCCACCCGAGCAAAAATTCTTTGGAGTCTACTTGGTGTATAAAAATATCTATGTAAACACTTCCAGGCGAAGACCCTAAATCTTCTTGACTTTGTTGCATATTTGGGAGATATACATATAACCCCAATTGTCTCTTTGTGAATTGCTTATCCAATCTCTCTACCCAATCATTTCTAAGCTCCTCTGATAGATTCTTAAAATTATCATGAAATATTTTATATGCTTTACTAATTATCCCTTTATTAATGGCAGTTTCTGTTCTAGATTATGTTAAAAACTCTACCAGTGCTGGTCTTTCATTCAGTATTCTCCTATTTCTTTCTCCTTGCCTATACTCTGATATCAATCCTTGATAGGGAAGGCAATCTCTAACCTGCACTCCAAATACATTTGTGGCCTCTTCCCATTCTATTATCATTTCCTTTCTAGTTATTTGCTCACGATGCCTTGGTTCCTTTGCTAGTTTCTCCAAAAAATTCCAGACCCTCTCTTACCTATTATCTGTATCCCTAACCACAGTCATCCCTATTGGCAAAATCTCTTTTCTCCATTCTCATTCTGGTTTGGTTCTTAGAGTACTCCTGCTATTTTATGAATATAATACTCTTGTATGATTTTTATTGTTCTCCTTAAGAGTCTGCATCCAAAATCCCAGTCTCTCCTTATTTCTTGAGCTTCCTCCTGTATCATCATCATTCCTTTCCACTTTGAATTATAGTTTTCTGCTTGCGCTATGTATAAGAGCCTTAACCGTGTTGCTCTATAATAGCCCCACAAATTGGGCAATCCTAGTCCGCCATGTTCTTTTGGAAGAATCAGCTTATCCCAATTGACCATTGCTGTCTTCCATTCCCAGATAAAATCCTTCAACTCTTTTTTTAATTGCTATTCACAGCTTCTCCTCTGGTTGATAAAAGCATGCCTGATGTGTGTAAGATTAAGGGTACTAAAATATTTTAATGGCTTGTATCTTAGTATCCATATACATATACCAAAGCCTCCAGTTTCTCAATTTTGTATTATCTTCTGTTTAGTCTCTTCCCACATATCCTTGACCACCACAACAGAGTCATTTCTAATTCATACTCTTAAATACTTCATTTTATCATGTCCCCATAAATATGGATATTGTTGGACAAATTTGTGTGTGGTTGCATAATTTACTGCTATTGCCTTTGCTTTAGACCCATTAATTTTATATCCTGAGAAGATCTAAAACTGTCTTAAAATGTTCCACAACAGTGTAATGTCCCTTTCTGATTTTGTCATGTATAAAATAATATCATCTGCAAATACAGCCAGCTTTTTCTGACTACCATACCAGTTATATACTTGAATTTCTGAATCCTTTATTTTCTTTGCCAAAGGCTCTATATATAATGCAAACAACAAAGGGGAAATCAGGCAACCCTGCCTGGTTCATCTACTCAAGCAGATCTTATCAGAGAGGACCCCCACCCACTTTATTTTTGCCTGTATTCCCTCATATAAACTTCTACTCAACCTTATAATTGTATCAGGAAAAGCAAATGCTTCCATTGCCCTGCTCATGAAGTCCCAGTCTACTCTGTCAAATACTTCCTCTGCATCAAGACCCACCAATAAAAGTGATATTTTCTTATCTCCTTCCCTCTAGATCATCAATGTTCTGTTAATATTGTCAGATGTTTGCCTCCCTCCACAAAAACCACACTGATCCATATCTATCAATCTTGGTATCACTTTTGCAATTCTTTTAGCCATTATAGACATAAACACTTTATAATTGTGGTTTAGTATTGAAATGGGCCTATATGAATCTGGAGCCAATGGATCTTTACCATCTTTAGGTATTACTGTTACTACCACATTCTAACAGGATGCTGGTACTTCTCCTCCTCTTAAAATACTGTTAAACAAACCCTTCCAGATCTTTATGTTTTTCCCTCCTAACTCCCAAACTTCTACAGGAATACCATCTATTCCTGGGGCCTTTCCTGTAGATTGGTTATACATAACCATTTTTATTTCATCTCTTCCTATTCTAACTATTAGTAATTGAGCCTCATCTATCTCTAACCTTGGCATATTTAATTCTTCCATAAACATTTCCATTCGTACCTTTTTTGATTTCCATATGTCTCTGCTTTATACAAACTTTCATAAAATTTGCAAAATATTTCCAATACTTCTACAGGCTCTCTTATCTTCCTTGTTATAGGCTCCCTAAGCATGGAGACAGCCCTTACCATTTTCTGTTGCCTGAGTTGTTGTGCTAAAAGTTTTTGTGCTCTAGAATTATTATTAAAACTAGTTGCTTAACAACAATCTTTCTAAATTTGTGCATATTGTTGAGGTATTCCTTGATTTTCTGTTTAGCATAATGCAGTTACTCCTTTACTTGTTCTGAGAGATTTCCCTTATTTTGCAGTACTTTAACATTTGTCAGTACCTCTAAATAATTTGTGTTACTTCTTAACCATATCTACCTTTCTTTTATTTCTACCCTGGTTTTAAACTCCACTTTAATTTTATCCCCCTTCCCTAGCTATGTTTTTAGAAGAAAATTCTATCTTATCTAGTACCTCTTGAATTAATGCCAAAACCCATTCTTAAATTCCTCTCTTTTCAACCAATACGTGGGAAAGCACCAGTGTTGCATTTTTATTTCTGTACTTTGCGTTTTTATTTTAGTTATTATAGGTGCATGATCTGAAATAGTTATTGGGTGAATTTCAAGACCTTCAATGTAATGCACATGTTCCTGCGAGATATAAAATCTATCTAGCCTAGTCCAGTTTTTCTATCTCAGTGAATAATAAGTAAATTCAATCTGAACGTCTAGCACTGAATTCACATCTTCTGTTCCAAACATTTTCATAAATTTATTCAAAAATCTAACCTCCTTTGTTATATTTTCTCTTCTAGGCCCCTTAGACACATCTTCTCCCTTGCGAACCAAATTCCAGTCTCCCTCTATAAGTAATAGTCATTGCTGAAAACTAATTATTTCTCCCAGAATTTTCTTAAGTTCCATTAAAGGATTTTTAGATGGGATGTAAATGCATATCAGTGTAATTCTCCTCCTTAGCCAGTAGCCCCTTAGTACTATGTATCTTCCATTATTATCTTTTTTCCTCTTCGTGCACTATTGGAGCTCCTCTTGCAATTATTATAAGTGCTTCTCTTTTCCTTTGCTCCAGATATTCTGCTGAATAATCATTCTGAAAACCTTTCCTTATCAAACTCATATGTTCAGTTCTTTCCAGGTGTCTCTGTAGCATAACTATTTGCACTCTACATTTTAATATATTTCACTACTCTTTCTTTTGTATATTTGTCTGCAAGACCATTCTCATTGAAAGACATTACAGAAATCATAATTTTCTTACATAATTATTATTAACTCCTTTTATGTATAACTGCTTTTTTATTAAATGTCTAGTTCCAACTATTATGTTACGTGCATATACAGTTCGGCAGATATGTAATTTATACAGTTGTTTATTGTCATATTAATTTGTGCATATGCTACATCTTACATAATGTTTTGTTTTTTGAAAGCCCTCAAACAGAATAAACAACCCCCCCCTTAAAACCTATTAATAATAACACACAAAACTATGTACATTTTAAAATACTGAAGTTTTTACATTTTAATAAGAACAAAAGTTCTACATTTATAGCCACCCAGACAGGCTAAAGTTTACCAAAAATAAATGTTAGTCATGCTAAGATGTGTGGTACAGCCTGTGCTATTAGTAAGTGCTATTTGATTTAGACTATCTTTGTAGCTCCACCAGCTGAGGAAACACTTGAATGCTTTCAGTAAACTTTCTCCAAGCCATTTCTCTTTAGCAAAGTGTCTTCTAGTGACATGCAAACCAGACACAAAACTGCTAATGGTATGTTGTTTACCAGAAAAAGCCTTATAGTATTCAATATTCTTTTGCATTTACATGCTTTGTAATAAACTTCTTGTTAGATAATGCCTAGGGTTTTAAAACAGTCCTTTCCCTATGCAAGTATGAGAAAAAAACACACTGATTTTTCTTTTATCATACTCTCTTAATCAGACACTTCCTCTGCCCCCCTTCCTCTCCTTTTTTTTTTTTTTTTTTTTTTACATTGCAGTGCCTACATTTATTAAACTGCACAAAGAAAAAGAGAAAGAAAGGGAGAACAAGGAAAAAAAGCCTCATGTGTATAATAGCATTCCCACTGCATATAAAAAAACTGAGAAAAGTGTACTTCGCATCTAATTGGTTTTGTATTATATTTAAGGTTCTCACAGATGGGGGAAACCCGCTGATTGCTTTCAGAGAAGATTATGTCCTAGACAATTTCTATCCCCCCCTCCTCAAACCAGTCCATTTCAACTAGACTCTCTAGTTTCCCTTTATCAGATTGTCTCCATTGGGAAATGAAGACCAGCTGCAGACTTGCTACTTAGTATAGAGGCATGCATTTGATATAAAAAAAGCCTTATAATATTTAATATTCTTTTTCATTTACTTGCTCTCTCTTAAAACTAATCAAGCTAAGGTCCTTAATCAGTCATCTCCTTATACAAGAATGAAAAAAAAAACACATTACTTTTTGTCATGCCTTTTTAACCAGACTCCTTTTTTTATCATTGCATTGCCTATATTCTCAAAACTGTACAAGAAGAGAGAAGGGGGGAACAGCACCACTTGTTTACAATCCCCATTATAGTTAAAAATAGCATGCAAAGAAAACCATACACCACAAATACAGTACTATTAAGAAAAGAAAGAGTTTTATTTACTTACAGTTAGCTTTCTCCCCTGACTTCCCCTCCCCAAAGCATTTTTCCGACATTAATAACATGATGCAGGGCATATACTTTAGAGTCCCCCATAAATCCAACAAATTTTGAAGAACTCCAATATTTCCAAATTCTCTTGTTCTATCATATTTCATAAATATAATTATTGCATTATAATCCCACATTAAGTTACTGGTTTTATTACTGTTCTGCTCCATCACTCTAGTCCTGTCTCTGCTTCATTTCCAATGTACTCTCAATTCTTCTAGTCAACTCTGATGCAGCCTTCCTTCTTTCCAACATTTTTCATTGAAATACTGGGCAAAGGTTTCACAGGTACTTTATTACCATAGGAATTTCCTTCTGTTTCACAGCTCACTTTTTGTTTGACAAACTTTTGTATTTTCTCTTTAGCATGTACTTCATCAAAAAATTATTTTGTCCATCCAGGGAAGAATACCTTGAAGACAGCTGGTTACAGCAGTTTGAATCTCACACCTGTGTCTTGATATTCTCTGTATAGTGGAATTAATTTGCTTCTCTTTTACCTGGTATACAGTGAGTAATCATTCTCCACAAATACTCTGCTGTCTCCTACATTTAATATTTTGTCCTTCTGCCACAGTTTTGCGAGAATCAGCTCCTGCTGGTAGGATTATATCCTTACTACTAAAGGTCTAGAGTGCTTTCTTATAGCTAGGTTTGGAGCACACACACACAATGTGCCCTTTCAACTAACAACACCTGCTGTGGAATACTAGTCAAGTTGTTTATATGTGCTTTCATAAAATTAATGCAGTCTGTTCCTTCCAGTTTCTCTGGTATAGCTTGTTACGCTGCCAGCCCAGCTATCCAGAATTTTGTAAATAATTCTATGTCATTTGTGAATATTGATATGATTTATACAGAGCTATATGTTATGTAGTGAGCTTCAAGAATGTAACCACGGAATACCCTGCTGGGACATAGAAGATTAACCTGCAAAACTTAAGAATAGTTGAGGTTAAGTTACTTTATAGCTGGACCATAAAGAAAAGATGTTATCGCTCAATTTCAGTTCAGTAGCAGACACAATGTCTAGAGCTAGAAGTTTTATATTATCTTAAAAGAAAAGTAATTATTAGGTTTAAAATGTAAAGTGTTTTATTGTCTTACAACTTCCAATATCTGGCAAACATCTGAGAGATATGTATATTTAGCACAGAGATGTTAAAATTCTATTAGTTTCTGTTTTAACCTAGGAACTGAATTAAGGTGACAAAAAGTGATGTCATCCAGGCTAACCCAGCAGTAAAATGTGATATTAATTTAAGAACTTTCTCAGAGAGAGACTGTGCATTTTGTATTTTGTCTTAGACCTAGCAAGAACATCCATTCATCACTACCTTCTGTACTTCTGCCTGCTTGTTGCTCTGTATGTAAGATTTAGGGAATAGTATTGTTTTTAGATATAGCTAGGAATATAGTAAAGTTTAGTTTAGATGTTTTCTGTATTTATTTGAGACTGTCCTGCAATGTTGTTTTAAAATATTTCCTGTGATTTTGAACTTTGAAGTAACTGTGTTTGTTTTCTGAGTATTGTCTTGTTCTTTTATTATTTATTATGAAATATATTTAAACTTATCTTTGTGGCTAATATTTGTGAGACATATTTAAGCTCCTAGAATACTTGCATATGTATTTGGTGACACTGTACAGGCCACTCCTAATAGCCCGGTGCTTGGTCAAAACTACCATTTGGATTATTAGTAACATTACACTGTATGATTGGACAACTTTTGTAAGGGCCTTATAGTAGCTGATAAGTAGGGGTAGATGGCAGTGAAAACTACCTTATAGTCTGGGCAGAACAGACCATAGCTAGTAAACCTGTGCCAGCCTTCCCCAGGTGTGTGTGTGCATGTGTGTGTGTGCATGTGTGTGTGTGTGTGTGTGTGTGTGTGTGTGTGTGTGTGTGTGTGTGTGTGTGTGTGTGTGTGTGTGTGTGTGTGTGTGTGTGTGTGTGTGTGTGTGTGTGTGTGTGTGTGTGTGTGTGTGTGTGTGTGTGTGTGTGTGTGTGTGTGTTTATATATAAATCAAATCTCAAAGTGTGTATGTGTGTGTGTGTATGGGGGGGGCAGCGACTTGGGCAGGGACACAAAGCACTTGTTGGACAGAGCGGGTGCTCGAGATCTTGGCTTGGCCCCTCTGCTGACATCTTAACCCTACAACTGTGCCAGTGAGGAGTCTTGCTGGGGATCTGGAGAAAGAATGAGAATCCAGCCCCATTCTGACTGTTATCTGTATGTGCTCTTAAGGGAAATTGTACTTTACTGTGTGTGTGTGTGTACTTTTCATCCTCCCAATGTGTACGTCCTCTAGATGTTGCCAGTGGTGAGAACTGAGGCTCCTTGATTACTGGGCTAAGGAATAGTATCTATTTTAGATATAGTTAGGAATATAGTAAAGATTAGTTTAGATGTTTTCTGTATTTATTTGAGACTGTCCTGCAATGTTGTTTTAAAATATTTCCTGTAATTTTTAACTCTGAATTAACTGTGTTTATATTATGAGTATTGTCTTTTCTTTTATTATTTGTTATTAAATATATTTAAGTGTAAATTTGTGGCTGATATTTGTGAGACATATTTAAGCTCTTATTGTATTGTATATGTATTTGGTGACATTGTACAGGCCACTCCTAATAGCCTGGTGCTTAGTCAAAACTACCATTTGGATTATTAATAACATTACACTGTAGGATTGGACACCTTTTATAAGGGCCTTATAGTAGCTGATAAGTAGGGGTTGGTGGCAGTGGAAACTACCTTATAGTAAGGGCATAAGGGGGCAGGGACATGAAACACTGGTTGGACAAAAAGGGTGCTGGATGCCCCTCAGCTGAGATCTTAACCCTATAGCTGTGTCAGCTGGGAGTTTTATTGGGGATCTGGAGAAAGAGGGAAAAAACAGCCCCATTCTAACTGCGATCTCTGTGTTGTCCTAAGGGAAATTGTAATTTACTGTGTGTGTACTTATCATCCTTCCAATGTGTACATCCCCAAGTTCTTGTCAGTGGTGAGGATTGAGGCTCCTTGATTACTGGGCCAGTGCAGGGGGATCACATAGCTGAAAATCTCTGATTTTCCCAATGTGCTTGTCCTCTAATTTTATCATTTTTTAAAACATCTCTTCCTGAGCAGTCTCATACTCAGCCAACCTTTTCTTCATTTTGACCTCAGATTTTTGCAGCTTTATCATCTCATCTGAATATCTGTCTAAAGCTTCTTCCATTTTTTTCCACCTTTTATTGTTTGTGTTCACATAGTCTATCAGTGTTTTGTTTATTTTAACCAGATCTGTATGCAGTTGTCTTATATCTTCCTGTAGGTTATTTGAAGTCATGTCTGAAGGTTACATTGCTTTTTGCCTTTGCCTAGAATTCTTGAACAAAAAAAGTTTGACAAGTGAAAGCTATGTTGTATGATAATATGCTCACAGGGTTCAGTGGAAGTCTGGGACTGATATTAATGAAGATGTGAAGGACTGAGTAGGAAGCAAGTCTCATGCTATTATCTAGAACAGAGCATGCTAAGTCTTAAACAAGAGCGCATGCTCAGCATTGCAGATGTTCTTGTGGGACACAGACACATGAGATAATTAAATCAGTTACAGGGGTGAAAAACCTCACAACAGTTAAATGTAATGTCACAACAATGAAACAAGTTACCCTGTGAACATATATTCTTCATTAAGTAATCAACCAACTCTAGTATGTTACATTATTCAAAAAAATGTGATATGCAAGGCTAATAAATTCCCAATAAAATGATATATCCAGTCAAGCAAACTACACATTTCAGAAGAGCTACTACAAGGAAAAAAAAGGGCATTTGAGATGAATGGTAGTGACTTATTTTTCATTCTTGCTGTATAATGAGTCTATGCAAACAGCAGCAGGACTGGCTATATTCTACCACACCAATCAGATGTGGATGGCACAAGTGACCCAGAACTATGCTGCAAGACTTCTCAGCCCAGGGGATACTAGGTAAGTACAGAATTCAAAGGATGGCATAGCTGGGAAGTCTGCAATGAAACCACCAACAGATTTGTATGAGAGTCACAAATGGGCTATGTTGTTAGAAAGAGAGAGAGGTCTACATGCATGTGCATCTTGACCACAGGCACTTATGAAAAAAATAATACAGCTAGCATTGCTACTTTTTGACACCCTCCACTGACCATCAGTGCTAGTTTTTAGACATCATACTCATTCTACTTTGTCTACCAGGAGTTAGGTTGGTTAACCAGGGACAGACTCTCATCTGAGAGACTGTCAGGTTTTAGACCAACCTCCCTGTGCCAGTTCTAGCATAGCTCTGGGCATCCAGATGTGTGAGGTAAATATTCCCACTTCTGTAATGATAAGCCTATCTTGGGGACCTCCACTCCACAAGCATGCGGTAAGGCACTGTGAGGCCACACTCTACCTCTGCGGTACCAGATTGTCTTCTAAGAGTTCCACCCATTCTAATTTGGTGAGCACTTAGCCATGTTCTCTGATGTACACCAGCCAACATGGCATATTAACAAACTGCTCGATGCTATGTAACCCTAATCCCACTCTCCTTACAGAGGCAAGCAGGTGCAATACTATCATTCAGCTAACTTGGTTTTGCAATTTTTATAAAAAAATGGTTTAAAAATAAAATGTTATTTTGTGTGAAAAACTGATAATGAGCATTGTGGCATGAAAATTATCTCAAAATGAAAATTCAGAGGAGAATAAACATCTAAGGATGATTTTCTAAGACATTTTCCCAGAAATTCAAACTCTTCGATTAACACGTCATGCTCAACATAAAGAACTAAAAGATCTGGTAATATGACATCACAACAGAGTACAAACATTAAATGGTATAACTACAAGAATAAGTCACTAATGAGCTTTTGACCATTATTTATTTGTTTACATATTACTTTTGTTAACTGGATAAGTGATCAGGTACAAAGACCATTTAGAGCCATGACATGAGCCATAAAAACTAATACAATTCTTTGTAGAGATTCAAGTGTATAACTAACATTTTGTATAAATATAAGTTATAAGATTAACATGCACAGCAAAATACAGATCACATACATACATGATTAGAATGCATAGCTACATCAAGGTCCTATAACTCTTTATGATTCAAAATTGCAAGCACAATTCAGAAAACATGTAAATGATAAACTTGGAAGCTATTCACAGTTCAGGAGAGGTAAACATTTTCGCACCTTGATAGAAGTGCACACCTATAAATGAAGTAGTTCAATGTACGTGGGACTGATGCTTTCTGACAGTTATACATCCAAGCAGAATAATTAAGAAAAGGCTTTGCTATATTGTTTAAGCTTAGATAACAAGGCATGTCCATGCCTCTCAGCTTCTCAGCTCAAGAAATCTGGACAAAGCCACAAATAATCGGGGGACAAAGGCCCAAAATAGGTACCTTTTTTATTAAATATTGCTTTTATTAACTTTGAAAGTTGATGGAATAATATGCTTTGTATTATGCATTTTCTGAAGGGTTTGTAGTCTGAAACTCAAGTGTCTGTCAGTACTTAGTGACTTCAGTCCTCAATGATTTGCCAGAAAACCGCAAATTTTATGAGCAAAAATCTGAAAAGTCTTTGAAAATCTGGACAGTTGAGAGGTATGGTACCATGTGATTAGTAATTTACTGTAGTAGTGGCACATTAAGGTCATTGTTGTGTTATATCCCTATGTATATATTTGGAAAGTTTGATTAATGGGAGTAACACTAAGACAGCATCTCTGAAGTATGTACAGCCACCAACAAATGAAAATCTATAATCCCCAAAGGAAAAAAACAGGAATCAAATTGCTTAAAAACACAATATTCTGTTTTATTCATACAGACAAAAAATAAATTCTTCTAGCGCCTCGGCTAACAAATAGCCTTTACAGAGTAATACCTATTCTCAAACAAATTCTTTTATATAAAACATACATCGAATTAAATCATTAAAAAAAATCAAATAATTAACAAAGTAAGGGACTCTCATTAAAAAAAAACAACATTTCCAATTACAATACCTATTCAGGCCCCTTGGATGGAGTGTATTATATTTTAATATAAAAATAGATTATTTTTTTCTTAAATAATGCTTGATACTCTCTCCACTCAGAAAATGTGACTAAATTTACTCTAAAACTGTGACTTGTAAAGCGTCCAAATCTCCTTTATGGAATTTATTGAAATGTTCTGCTACTGGACTTGTTAATTTATTTTTCTTAACATCTCTCATGTGTTCAGTCCAGTAGCAGAACATTTCAATAAATTTCATGAAGGAGATTTGGACGGTTTACAAGTCACAGTCAAAAACACTGCACCTCCACAATGTATTATCCTTATTTGTCTGATCAGAACATGAATTGGTAAAATGGCAGAACCCCATCAAATCGTATTTATTTGACATTTGCTTATGGAGAAAGTCTGACTGGGCCAGAAAGTGAAAGTGCCCATTTTCTGCAGAAACCTGGAGAGAAAAGCTCTGCAAACACAATATTTCAAAAATCAAGTACAGATATTTTCAATCACAAAGTATCATGTTACATTACAAAACATCAAGTACAAATATTTTAAAACACAAAGTATCATGTTATACTACAAAATGTAAGAGTGAAAAATGTAATGAGAAAAACATAGCACATATGTTTCATAGCAGAGTGCAATGAAAAACAATAACATGAGTTGAAGAGAATATGTGCGGAAAAACTCACTAGTCATATTATTTGTTACATAGATTAGTATGTGATAAATTAGACCTGAAACAATTCTAATATGATACTTAAATATATATATCGGAGATTACTTGATTAGAGACATGAAATAGTATGAGGGATTGTGCTCATATGGAAGGAAAAGGAAGAAGGTTGGACAGAAGAAGATTATAAGAAGAGGGCAGGGTAGGTAACTTAAGTGAGTAGGAAGGAAAGAAGGAGAGGAAAGATCTGCAGAGATAAATGAAATAAAGTATTTAGTGGGGAAAACAAAAAGAGTGGCGTAGGAGGTTGGAAAGGGTTGTGAAGTGTGATCTAGGTTGAAGGGGGTAAGTGAAAATAATACATTCAGCCACTACTGGCACAGGAGCAGGTCCAAGATTTTGTAAGGTATTCTTTTAGGGAGTACTTAAAGATGGGTAGGTTAGAAATAGTTCTGGTGGTTAGAGGCAAGGAGTTCCATTTTTTTTTCTTTTTTTTGCAATTGAGTGTGAGTACAGGGTTTGTCCAGGGGATTTATTTTGTTTCTTTATGGTGAGAAGTTGTTTGTCTTCTGATCTAAGAGTTCATAGGTTCATAGATTAGCACTAGGCTAACTACCCTTGTGGGCCATTTTAAGCCTAGTCAATTGCCCAACGTGAGAATCAAACCCTGCATCTTGTGTTTGCAAAGTAAACACCTTAACCATTATGCCAACCTCCCACCCCTTTCTTTTTGGAAAATGCATGTTGATTAAAGGGGTAAGAGCTAAGCAAGCTAATGGTTTGGGTATGATGTTTATGTACTGTGGTATGTTGAATGTAGGAGAGGTGGAGTGGGAGTTACAGCTAGCTAGGGAGTATACAGAGCTTTACAGTGATGGGTAAAAGGGGCTAAATTAGTATCAAACTTTGAAATTTTGTTGTAGCAGCTTTGAAGTTTGCTTTTTATGGAGGATTGTAAATGGTGCTTCATAGAGTAGGGAGGGCAGTAGGTAGGTTTTGGTTAGTTATTTTTGTGGGTGTCCTTAGAAAATGTTTATTTCTGTATAGTATCCCTAGTTTTTATGTTTTTTTCTTAATATTGTTTTGGATGTGGAGATCAAATTTAAGATTATCATCTATTATGACACCTAAAAGTTTGGTATGGTGGACTAGTTCGAATTCAGTGCCATTTGACAAAACAATTTTGAAAGATGTTTTTTAGGGGGTGTGTGTTTTGGGGATAAAAAGGAGGAGTGTTGTTTTGGGGGATTTAAGTATGAGCTGTGCCATTGTAAACCGGGTTTCAATGGGGATGACAGCTTGTTGAGTGATTTCTTGGAGGTGTATTAAGGTGTGTGAAGAGCAGATGATAGAGGAGTCATCTGCATATTGTATCAGGGTGCCTTCACAAGAAGATAAATGCAGCTTATTGATAAAAAATATTGAATAGTAGAGGGCCAAGAATAGATCCTTGTTAGTCTCCGGGGGAAGTGGAAAGGTACCTCACAAAAAGTACAATATCCAATCCAGTAGCAATAAAGGCTCTCCTCCGAACACAATTCATCAAGTTAACTCTCCAAGTTGTATCTCCAAGATAGTCCAAAACAACAAAATAAATTAAAATAAAAATTAAAATAACATATAATTTATTGTATAAACAAACAATAGGACAACTGATTGAGCGCTTTCATCTCCTGCACGGAGACTTCTTCAGAATCAGTTTAAATAACAGAAACTCTCCATTTAAATACAAACATTTGATTGTTCAATTAAATCAAATAAATCATTCAATTAATCAATTTATCTCATCATTTGCTGACCATTCTGAAATGTTTATAAAACGTAGAGTAAAGTACAATGGAATACGCAATTGTTGGCATTTATGTAAATAAATATGTTAAAGGAGTATGTAAATGGGTTGTAAATAAATAAATAAATAAAAAATAAAAAATAATAAATAAATACATAGAACTTCCACATACATAATATTACTTAAAAATATCTTAAATATATCTAAAAAATGTTAGTAGATCCATGGAACTATAGACAATTATTGTAAAAAGTAAGTATCTGTATAAATCGTCTAAGATATATTAAATAAAAATGCTTGTTGAATAATAAAAATTGTTTGTTGAAGAGTAAAAATTGAAAAAATTATAAAATATATGAACATATGCTAATGTTAAATAGTGCTGAAGTAAAATATAAAATATAAAATAATGTTCTGCATGGGGTTGTTATACTTGTAACTAAAAATGTATTTTTCGGTCTTCTGCAAGTAATTTGAGGGCTGGACTGATGGAAATGTGGTCATTGAGACCTTGTATACCACATGCATCTAACCTTAACTGCCAAATCATCTCTCTAAATTCCAGTTTGGTTTCCCAGTCACCACCTCTTTCTTGCAAAGCAACTTCTTCCACTACCCAGAATTTGAAGCAGCTGGTTCAACATGTGGGAGCGTGTTGCAAACTGTTTACAACGGTTTGCGTGGGCGTGCACGTGTGTAAGGCAGTGTGCGCGCGTTTTAACATGAATCAGCCAAGCCCACACCGTGTAAGGATGTGTGCGCGTGTGTAAGCCACTGTGAGCGTGCTTAAGCTGGTGTGCACATTGCTCCCCCTGAGGAAACAGAGAGGAAAAAGGAAACAACCAGATTACTAGGAAACTGTCGGAATACTGCTGGAGTTAATTGGTGATAACAATTGGAAGCAGGCAATTACACAGGCAGACTAGAAGCCCAACCCAGCACTTAAAGCACTGCAAACAGCAGTGCAGGGTGTTTCTCACAAGAGATACTGCAAGAAAGTAAGCTATCAGAATTGAAAACTGAAAAAAGCTGAACTCAGAGCAGAAATGCTAGGGGCTGCCATAGCTGTTATAATCAGGCATAGGCGAATTGCTGAGGGTGGTGACAATGCAGATGCTGACAGACAACCCAGAGTGAGGAGAAGGAGAAGAGTATACAGGCCCAGGGTCACCTACCATGGGTTACATGAGCTGGAGATAGTAGAGCACTACAGAGTGGACAGAGACCTTCTGCAGCAGATTGTTGAGCTGTGCAGGCCACATCTAACACACAAAACCAACAGAGGGGAACCCATCCCAGTGGAAACCAAGGTATGTGTTGGCCTAAGAATACTAGCAACAGGTACCTGGTGATATGATGGGGATATCACAGGCATCAGCCTCCAGGGTACTGCACCAGTTCCTGGATGCCATGTCAGCACATGTCAGTGATCATATATATGTCCCTAATGACCGTGAGGTTGTGGCCAGCAATATGCATCTCTTCCAGCAAATAGCGGGATACCCTGAGGTGCTGGGTGCAATAGACTGCACGCACGTACACATCAAAGCACCAGCTGGTGAGCAGGGTAGAGCCTACATTAACCGCAAGGGATACCCCTCCATCAACTGCCAGGTCGTGTGTGATGCCCAGGGCATAATAATGAATGTGTGTGCTGGCTGCCCTGGGAGCTACCACGATTCCCACATCTGGCATCTGATGCAGCTGTACCAATCATTTGCCAGTGGGGACTTCCCACACGGACACCTAGTGGGGGATGCAGGTTATGCACTTGAGCCGTGGCTGATGACACCCATCAGAAATGCACACACACCTGAACAGGAACGCCATATTGAGGCACACGCACAAACACATAATGTCATAGAGCGTGTGTTTGGGCTGCTCAAGTCATGGTTCCGGTGTCTGGACACATCTGGTGGAGCCTTGCAGTACACACCAACTACATGTACCCAAATGGTCATGATATGTGCTATGCTACATAATATGATCCTGCGGAAACAGCTGCAGCAGGCCCAGCACAGGGCTGGGCCTAACATCCCCCCACCATTGCCAAGGCCACCACAGGCAGAGGGTGACTCGGAGGAGGAACAACCTGACCTTTTCCCAGTAGGCAGAAGGAGGCGTGCCCAGTATGCCCTGGCCTTGGCAAAGAGGCAACGCATAGCACATACCCTTGGTCAGTAGGAACACTGGGACTGATACCCGCTCTGACTCACTCATATAGTAACAGGGATGCCTAACATGACACAACCTGCTTCCAAACATGTACAGGGAGTGTAGTATGTGCATCCGACAGAGGCAGACCTGCAGCACCACCTGAGGCATGAATACCATGTGTTATGTAATGTAATACCATGTACCATATGCACACCTGAGGACCCGACTAACATCCACCCTCACCAATCATAAACCACAAAAAACACAAACATACCTCATAGGTACCACAAGGGATAGGAACCTAGATGTAATGCTACCCAATGCCAGAAGTATAAATGCATGCAGTGTAAACGCACACAGTATAGAGAATGTAGATATCAGTGTTGTAATAGAAAACAGAGTCAAAGCCCACATCAGCACACTGACACTACCAGGTCACACCTCATACAGTGATGTGCATGTGCAAAAACATGGAACAAGCTACAAAATGAGGGTGACTAGCAATAAATGGCATGGATAACCACACACCCATGTTGGTACCACAACAAGAAGCAACATGGATTAGCCATGGTCAAATACCAATGGCTAAAACTGACTACTACTATATAGCTTGCTGCAGACCCCTGACCTAATAGCAGGAACTGCCCCAGGCCTACTCTGGCAACGTGAGTGTCAAACGAAATATTACTGTCAACCCGGGTGCCCAGATCCCTGATAACCTCTTCTGTGCTTAGAGGATTGCCACCTAGATGGGAACTAGGGGTAACCCTGTTGTTCCCGAAGGGTATGACTATGCATTGTTTAGCGTTTAACGTAAGGCCATGGCTCTGGCACCAGTTATCCGTGTCTATGAGACCCTTCTGAAGGATGTCTGTTCAGATGGGTTTCCAACTATGGTTCCTAGTTTGCAGTCATCTTCAAACTTTGTCAGCCATAATCCTCCTGTGTTTGCTTGTACTTCTGAAAAGTAGATGCTGAACAAAAGTGGGCCCAGGACTGAGCCCTGTGGGACACCACTTGTGACAGTTTTGGAGTGTGACATGGCACCAGCAACTTTGACCCTGTGTGTTCTGTCACTTAGCCAGTTTGCAGCCCATCCTGTGATGTATGGGTTCACATTTAAGCTGGAGATGTTTTCAATGATACCCAAGTGGGGTATTGTGTCGAAAGCCTTTGCCAGGTCAAGGTAGGCTGTGTGGACCACTTGCCCTTGTCAATGGCCTTGGTGACTGTCTTGAAAAAGTCAACCAAGTTTAAAAGGCATGATCTGCCCTTGACAAAGCCAAACTGGGTTGGATACAATGTCTGCAAGTCCCCTATGTCTTCATTTATGATTCCCATTATGATCCTCTCCATAGCTTAGCAGACCAGGCTTGTCAAGCTGATGGGATGGTAGTTTCCAGGGTTGGTGGAGGCACCTCCTTTGTGAAGTGGGTCCACCATTGCTGTATGCCACTCCTTGGACACATATCCTGAGGTGAGGCTAATATTAAACAGCTGCCCTAACTGCGGGTTTAATTCCTCATTGAGTTCATGGAGCACACAACCGGGGACACCATCTGGTCCCATGGATAAAGTGTTTTTCGCCTTGGATAGAGCAGTTCTCACCCCAGCATTTGAGATGTTTGGGGGGACTACAATCCTCTGGTATAGATATCCCTCCAGTTGGGGGGGAGGGGGGGGGTAGAAATCTGCACTGAACCTGTCAGCCAGTATGTTGGCAATGTCATATTTACATCATTTCGAACTAATTCTGAGCATATCTGGGAGTTCCCTCCCAGGTGTCAAACATAGGTAAAAAAGGCCTCATGATTGTCCCTTGAGTCCTGAGCGGGTTTAATCTCAAAATTTGCCTTGGATGATTTTATGGGGGAACTCAGTGTTCGACTCATAATGAGCAGGGGTGTCTTCCCTTCTACGGCTTTCGCTCTATCTTGTAGTAGCGCCTTCCTTTTGTTGTAGAGCTTGTTTATGGCTGGGGTCCACCAGACTGGATGCTTGCCTGTGGTACAAAGAGTCTTTGTTTTGTTTGGGATTGCCTGATCCATGCAGTCCTGGAGGTGCTGGTAGAAGGCATTTGTAAGTGATACAGCGGCTTGGGTAATGGTGTACGCCGGCTTGGGGGCCTTGAAAGAGACCACACCAGTCTTTAGAAGTGTGAAGTCGGCTTTTGAGAAGGTCTTCACTGTTGTCTTTTCTATCTGGGGTGGGGGTGGGATGTGGACTCCCACTGAGATTAGTTCATGATCTGACCTCACCAATGATGGGTATACTTCTGGTGTTGAACATTGTGACCCCATGTTTGTGATGATGAGTTCTAGTATGTTGTCTCCTCTTGTGGGGATGGTGACTAGTTGTTCCATGGCATTTGAGTGTATGAATTCTAGGAACCTTTGGGTTAGAGTGTTGGGGCTTGAGTAGTGATCCCAGTCTATATTTGGATAGTTGGAATCACCCAGTATGATGGTGTTCGGAGATATATCTATCCCCTCCAGTGTTTTCAGGACAGCTGTGTGAGGTACCTGAGTTTGAGAGGGTGGCATGTAACATGCTACAAACTGCAGAGCAGTCCTGCCTACGGTTACTTTCACCTGGATGGTCTCCGATGCATTGTGTGCTGCCACCAACCTTAGGGTGAGGGTGTCCTTGATGAATATGGACACCCACCCTCCTTTCTTGGTGTTGTCTGGATTTTGGGGCCGGAACGCATGATATGAGGTAACACCCGATAAGTGCCGGGGTGCTGTCAGAAGCCGTGAACCAGGTTTCAGTCACAGCACAGACATCGATGTTCTCCATACTGAGAAGGGCGTCGAGTGTGTGCAGCTTGAGGTTGAGACTTCTGGCATTGAGCAGCATTACCTTTAGTGTTTTTCCTTTTCTGTGTTCTAGGGTGGTAGGTGTAGAATCTGATTCTTGCATAAAAAAAGGCACAATGGGGTGGCAAGAGCCTCAGCCAAAATCTGGAAGCGCAGGGGTGACAGGTGCAAGCCATCCCTTGCAAATCAGCGTGGCCTGTCCAGCATGTCATCCCAGGCAGACAGACATTGGACCCCCTTTGAATGACACCATAGTTTAAGCCAATTATTACAGCTGATCATCTTGTCTCTGTTTATGTGGCATCTTACTTGGTGAAGGTAGGATACTGCTCAAGGTCAGGGTCATACCTGCCTGGCCTACATAATCAGAGAGATCCTCTATGTCTCTTTTCATGTAGTCCAGGGAGGTACATCTCAGGTCATTCACACCAGCATGGATAATGACTGAGTCAGACTTGTACTTGCAGTTGAGTGAACTGAGTGCTTGCATTATGTGGTGGATTCCAGTGCCCGATAGTCAGCTTACTGTGACCTCCTCCGTACTCGATCTGGTGAGCGGGACGTCAGTGTGTCTGACTATGGATTCAACCATGACAAGTGTGTCTGGCATTGTGTTTGGCCTTAAGGGCTGTGACTGTTTGGCACACTGACTCTGTGGTCTATGTGTTGCATGTGCTGTTCCCTGTGGAGGCAGTTGTGTGGGTGCCTGCTGTGGTCGCCTCTGCTGTTTTGGTAGAATTCTGATCAGAGCCTCCAAGTATGTCTTTGTGTGTCTATGTGTATGATTTTAAGTTGTGATAGTGCTATGTGAGACTGGGTTTGTGGTGTATGTGGTTACCTTCACCTTCTCTATGGTCTTGCTAGTCCTATGTTGAGAGAGCTCAGCCTCCACTTTGGCTATATAGTTGCATCTCTCGCATGTATTTGTGTTTTTTGGGAGAAGGAGAGCGTTGTCAGTGTACATGAGGCAATTGTAACATTGCCTCAATATTCCCAGGTTCACCAGCTGAGCAGGAGAGGACACTAACAACTGATCCCTAGTCATGCTAGAAGGAATAGACAAAACAATGTTGGAATACAGGGAGATATCAAGCTCCCCAAACCACATTATAGTGCTTGACTGACAATACCTACACATACACCATAGCTTCATAGTTTCATAGTTTACTACTAGGCTATCTGCCCTAGTGCATGTATAAGCCTAGCCATAGTGATGTGGCTATTGCCACCCCTTATAGTGGTAATAAGTGTACAGAATAGTTTCCGAATATTGTGCCTCTGACTTAGTAGTGACACATTATGACCCTCTTACGTAATTGAATAATGTGACTTTGCCTCTGTCTAGTCTGTGCCTCGGTCTCACATGCAGTTGTCCAGATGTCTCTTCAAGAGAGTCAGTGAGGGACTCTGTCTAACATGAACTGGGATACTCTGCTAGAGTGTGAGATGCCTCTGAGTTATGACTCTGTCCCTCCAGCATGTCCTATACATGTATGTGCTGAGGTTCAAATCTTTAGCTCTCATGGTTCTGGTGGATTTCAATTGCTTGCAGTGGAGCATGTCCACCAAATCCTGATTGGACATGGTCTTGTATGTCAGGCATAGGTCACCTGTAAGTATGCGGTATGACACTGAATAAAGCTGGATTTCCTTTATTCTGGAAGCATATGACATGTGTTGTAGACCCCTGATCTTCATGGTAAGGTACTTTTGGGGTCTCTCCAGCTGTTGCAAGTGCTGGGTGAGGTACATACCAAATGGGGCTTTGTATTCAATCATGGGCCTAATAAGGGAGAAGTATAGTGGTACAATGACCTCCTTTGATCTGGATGGAAAACCCTCCATGATAAGGTGGGCAAGATAGAAAGTCTTTCTAACCACTTTGGCAACATGGGTGTCAAACGAGATGTCACTATCTACACGTGTCCCCAGGTGTCTGATTTGTTTTCTGTGCTCAGTGGGTTGCTGTCTATGTATTGATCTGTGGGTACTTTGTTCCTCCCAAAGGGGATGACTACACATCAGTTGCATTCAGTTTCAGGCCATGAGTCCGTCACCAGCTATCTGTCTTTGTGACGGCATTCTGTAGGATGTGTGTGCCAGCTGATGTATTCACTTTGGTGCCTAGGTTGCAGTCATCTGCAAACTTTGTCAGCCACAACCCTCCTAGGTTTGCTTTCACATCTGAAAAGTAAATACCAAATAAGAGGGGTCCCAGGACACATCCTTGTGGGACACCACCTGTGACTGGCTTTGAATCTGACAAGGCACCTGCAATGTTGACTTTATGGGTTCTGTTTCTTAGCCATTTTGCAACCTATCCTGTGACATATGGTGTTATATTTCAGCTGTTGAGCTTGTCTATGATGCCTGAGTGGGGTATTGTGTCAAAGGCCTTAGCCAAGTGCAGGTAGGCTGTGTGGACTGCGTAGCCCTCATCAATGGCCCTACTGACAGTTTCATACTAGTCAACTAGGTGCAAAAGGCAGGATCTGCCCTGTACAAAGCTGAACTGGGTGGGATCAAGGGTCTGTAGGTCACCAATGTCTCTGTGTAAGAGCTCCATAATGACTCTTCCCATAGCTTTGCAGACAAGGCTGGTTAAGCTTGTGTGGTGGTAGTTGCCATGGTCTGTGGAGGCATCTCCTTTGTGGAGTGGGACCACTGTTGCCGCGCCAGTGTTCAGGTACATATCCTGTAGCAAGGCTAAGGTTAAATAGCATTTGTATATATGGGTCCAGCTCCTTCTGGAGTTCACATAGCATGCAACCGGGGATACCATCAGGTCCCATTGATGCTGTGTACTTGTCTTTGCTGAGTGCGGCTCTCACATGGACATCCAAGATGACAGTGAGGTTACATACAGCTGTGATAACTATCTTCTTTTGGGGGTGAGGGAGGGGGTAAATTGCACTGAAGCTGTCTGCCAGAATGTTACCAATATCTGTCAGGTCACTGGAATATATGTTGTTGTGTACCAACTCTGAGCATATCTGAGGGTTCCCACCCAGGTGTCTGACATAACTGAAGAAAGCAGTGTGGTTACCTTCATTGTCTTTGGTGATTTATTTCCCCAAGTTGACCTTGGATGTCTTTATGAGAGAATGTAGCTTTCTACTAGTGCTGATCACAGCTGCCTTCCCTTTTGGAGATGTAGCTCTGTCTTGCATTAGTATCCCTCATCTGTTATACAGTTTGTTTATGGCTGGGGTCCACCAGACAGGCCACTTTCCCTTGGTGGAGAGGGTCTTGTTTTTATTTGTGATTGCATGGTCCATGCTTTCTGACATCTAGCTAAGGGGAGGTCATTGTGGTTCTGCAGTTATCTTTCATCAGCATTAGAAATGACCACAACAGCCCTTTGGGGTGTACCTCAGCAGACACATCCAGCAACTGTAAAGTCCACAACAGTACCTCACCAGGAGTATGAAAGAGCTGGAACACATGTAATGTGTCGCCTGATTAAACAGAGTGCAGCTCCACACACTGCCATGCTGGCCACCCAGACACAAGCTGTGCCTGATGTAGAAAGCCATGTCCAAGCTGGAATCAATGCACATGCTGCACCTTGTACAATCTGAATGGCAGGGAGCTATGCACATGAGGGACCTGAACCCCAGCACTGACATACAGAGGACAAGCTGTACTGCATTATCCATAACACAGAAGCCACCCCCACGCATGAGTAAACTACCAGTACAGGTTATCCATAGAGTCACTCGTTGATTCTCCTCAACAGGAATCCTAATGAGTGGATGGGAGATGGTAGGTTTACCCTGGGTATCAATGTTATGTCACAGGTAGACAGAGGCACAGTATACTAAACAAGACATATGTCATGGCAAACTACACTTACAATGTGTTGACGGACAAACACACTCTCCGACTAGCATTAGATATGGCCTAGGGCACATCGGTAGTGTTTGCCAATGTACACCCATGTTGTGGAATACACTACTGATGTTGGATGAGGCTGTTGCAAGTAGTTCACATCTGAACATTATGCAACATAGTCAGATAGATTCATAGGTACATAGGTTTATACTAGGCTATCTTCCCTAAGGCAGGTATAAGCCTAGCCCAGAGTTTGTTGGTGTACACCACCCCTTATATGGAAACAGTACTGTGCCCATTAGTTTGTCGTGCCTCTCTCCAGCAGTGACACAGTGACGATCCCTGGGGTAAACCTATGATCTCCCATCCACAGGTCAAGATACCTCTTGAACAGAGCCAGCAAGGTGCTCTGCCTCACATGGACTGGGATTGTATTCCACAGCATAGGGAGTCTCCGAGTGATAAATCCATCCCTCCAACATGTCCAACGTACATCCATGCTAAGGTGTAAGTCACTTGCACTAGTGGTTCAGGTGGATCTCCCGATTTTGAGGTGGAGCATGTCCATTAATTCCTGTTTGGACATGGCCTTGCATGTCAGGCACATGTCACCTCTAAGCAGACGGTATGTGACTGAATAGAGCGGGAGTGTCTTCAATCTGGCAGCATATGACAGATGTTGGAGTCCCTTTATCCTTTTGGTGGGGGACATTCAGGGTCTCTCCAATTGCTGCAGATGTCGGGTGAGATACATCCAGAATAGGGCATTGTACTCGATCACCGGTCTGATAAGTGAAGAGTACAGGAACAATGACCCACTAGATCTGAATGTGAATCCCTTCCTGATCAGGTGGGCAATGTAGAAGGTCTTTCTAGCCACTTTAGCAATGTGAGTGTCAGAAGAACGGCGACTGTCAACCTGTGTCCCCAGGTCCATGATAACCTCCTCTGTGCTTAGAGGATTGCCACCTATATGGTAGCTTGGGGTTACCTTGCTTTTCCCGAAGGGTATGACTACACATGTTGTGCAATTTGACTTCAGGCCATGGCTCTGGCACCAGCTATCAGTTTCCGTGAGTCCCTTCTGAACGATATCCGTGTCTGATGCACTGTCCACTATGGCGCCCAGTGTGCAGTCATCTGCAAACTTTGTCAGCCAAAGTCCTCCCATGTTGGCCTGTACTTCTGAGAAGTAGATGACAAACAATAGGGGGCCAAGGACTGAGCCCTGTGTGACACCACTTGTGACCGTCCTGGAGTCTGACATAGTGCCAGCAACTCTAACCCTGTGGGTCCCGTCCTTAAGCCAGTTTGCAACCCATCTTGTGACATATGGGTTTACATGTCAGTTGGTAGGGTTTTCTACAATACTTGAGTGGGGTATTGTGTTGAATGTGTTTGCAAGGCCAAGGTAGGCTGTATGGACTGCCTTTCCCTCAACAATGGCCTTAGTGACCATTTTGAAGACGTCAACCAAGTACAAAAGGCATGATCTGCCCTTGACCAAGCCAAACTGAGACGGGTACAATGTCTGCATGTCCCCTATATCTTTGTTTATGAGCTCAATTATGATCCTCTCCATAGCTTTGACTAGACTTGTTAAGCTTATGGGGCAGTAATTACCAGGGTCCGTAGAGGCACCGCCTTTGTGCAGATGTGCACAACTGGACCCTAATCAGGCTGTTGTGCACACTATGGAAATGTAAAGCAGTGATAGGACTAAAGCCCAGGATACTGACCACAACAGTGAAAGTACTGAACCACTACACTATGCAGTACTACAGTGTTAGGTCAGTATGAACGGATGTTGACAAGTGTGTGCAAAGTATCCCATGCAAAACCTGCAGGCACAGTATACTCCCTGTTGTGTTCGCACAAAAAGCATTTGGACAGTAACTACACAACATGGCACAGAACACACAACCATAAACTGGAGGTATTTGTTGAAGGTCACACTCATCCACAAATGTGATGGGCTGCAGAGTTCAACATATGGAAAGCTCACACTGGGCATGCTCACACACTTAGATAAATGAGATATCTTTCACACAACATGCCATGGGAAGGCTGAACTGGGCATGCTCACACACTTTGTCCAAATGTTACTCCTAGCAACTGTGAAAACACACCAGAGGATGCTCATTCCCCTTTCTAGACACTGATCATGTCAGCACACTATAAGTATATCAGGGGAAAGGGAATCTCCCAGTAATGTGAATAGTGTGCTCCGCTAATGCATCTGTCTCTAGTGTCATAACATAGTGAAATAGGAGTTTGAATCCAGCAACTGGCAAGTGTGTGTAAAGGGGGTAAGTGTATATGAAAGGAACATCCTTTTTGGCAACTGTGTAAACACACCACAGGATGCTAATTCCACTTTCTAAACTCTGATGATGTCAGCACCTTATAAGTATATCAGGGGAAAGAAAATCTCCCAATAATGCGAATAGCGTGCTCTGCTAATGCGTCCGTCTCTAGTGTCATAACATAATTAGGTAGGGGTTTGAATCAAGCAAGTGTGTGTGAAAGGGGGGTAAGTGTGTATGACTGAAATATCCCTTTTGGCAACTGGGAAAACACACTACAGGATGCACATACCCCTTTCTAAATGATATCACAATAATTTATGGCTTTTGATTACAGACATGCCACGTGTGGTTTGCCCACACAGAATGCCCATGTGTGCGGGTTGTCCCTCACAATAATGCATGACATTGATTAAACCCATTATGATAATGCACACATGATGTATGTGTGTGCCAAATACACATATGTACCTGTGACCTTCAATAGTTACCATGTGTGATGCCTGCCACATGTGAATACATGGTATTTGCACAGGGTAACATTATGACTGTGGTCTTCTGTGCAGGGGCTGCATGTGGGATGTGTATATACAGTGTGAGATGTAGATGCTATCAGCCTAGTAGTGAAGGATACACACCTGGTCTGGGGCATATAGTCTACCTGTTGTTGATGAACAGGTGCTGCATGTTTTCACCTGTTGTGGGAGTGGTAAGACGTTATTCCATAGCAATGCAGTGACCGCATGCTAAGAACCGTTCAGCTAGGGTGTTGTAGCTACAGTAATTCATTAGCATTCAGTAATATGTCAGAATCCCTGGTGGGGGTCTGATGCCAACCAAGGTCAGTGTTCTACCAGCCTGTGTCACTTGCTCAGTGATCCCTTCCATGTTCCCTATCATGTATCCCAGTGAGGGACATCCCACATCAGCTGTGGTGGCATGGACAATGACTGAGTCATATGTGTCCATGCATCTGACTGACCTGTATGCTTGTGTTATGTGGTGGACCATAGTGCCCCATGAGCATATCACTGTGACCTACACCTTGTCCAGCCTGGTGAGCATGTCCTCACTGTACTGGACAATAAAAGTACCTAACACAACTGCAGCAGTAGTGTTGTATAGCTGTACAGACTGTGCTTGTTTGGCACACAGGATTTGTGTGCTATGTGTTATGCGTGCTGTGTGCAGGCCTAATGTATGCCTGTGTGCCAGCTGCAGAGATGTCTGCCAGTCATGCAGGATGCTATCCTTAGGCTCCACGAATGGCCCGGTGTGTTTCTATGCTTGTATTGCTGTCAGTGTAGGTCCACATCAGATTGGTATTGCTGTCACTGTAGTATTTCATGCCACCTGACAGGTTTTGCCAGTACTGGGTTCAGAGTGCTTAGTCCACAGTTTGGCCATGTGTTTCCATCTCATACATGTGTTGTACATCCATGGGTAGGGGATAGGGTTGACTGTGTACATGTGGCAGCTGTGACATTACTACATGACACACATATTCCACAACTGTACCATAGAGGTGACTGACAACTGAACTTTGCACATGCTACCATAGTATTGAGATTGCATTGGTGATTAACAGCACATAGGGCCAATGGTGAACAAGATACATAGGTCAATAAGTTCATACAGGGATGTCTGCCCAGGGCATGTATCCACCTAGCCAGAATGTGTGGCTTTCAACATGCATTGTAAATCTGTCTTGCTATGCCCTTTTCCAAGGTTAGTATACTGTGCCTCTGTCTCACAGTGACACATAAGTGATACCCAGGGTAACCCTACAATGTCACATCCAGTCATTAATATCACTCTTGAAGATAGTCACTGAGTCACTCTGCCTAACCTCTATTGGGATAATATTCCAGAATGAAGGGAGCCTCTGAGTTATGAATGTACCCCTCCAGCATGTCCTATGTACATCACTCCTGAGGTTCAAGTCTTTCCAGCGTGTATCCTGATGGGATCTGGATATTCTGAGGTGCAGCATGGCCATTAAGTGAGGGTTTGACATGGCTTTATATGTCAGGCACAGATTGCCTATGAAGAGGCAGTATGCCACTGAGTAGAGCTGCTGTTTCTTTAACCAGTCAGTATGTGGCATCTGTTTGAGCCCTTTGATCCTCTTGTCGAGGTACGTATGTGGTCTTTCCAGTTGCTGCAGGTGTCTGGTAAGGTGCATGCCGACAGGGTCATTATAGTCAATTATGGGCATGATGAGGGATGAGTAAAGGGGCACAATGTCCTCCCTGATCTACATGTGGATCCCATCATGATGATGTGGCCCATATAAAATGTTTTCCTAACCACTTTGTCCATGTTGTTGTCAAATGGTAGAATGCTATCAACCTGTGTTCCCCAAGGTCCATAATTCCTTCGTCTGCACTTAATGGATTAACACATATGTGGTACTTTGTGGTCACTTTGTGTTTGACAAAGGGGATGACTATACGCTTTTTGTCATTCACCTTGAGGCCATGGCTATGGCACAAGTCATGTGTTTGCAAGAGGCCCTTTTGGAGGATGCGTGTGTTAGCTGGAGAGTTGATTATGGTGTCCGGTTTGCAGTCATCTGCGACTTGCTCAGCCACAGTACTTCCATGTTGGCCTGTACCTATGATAAATATATAATGAACATGACAGCTCCCAGGGCTGAGCCTTGTGGGACACCACTTGTACCTGGTTGGAGGCTGACATGGCTCCAGCAATTCTAACCATGTGTGTTCTGCCCTTGAGCCACTGTGCAATATCCATAGTGACACAGGGGTTAATATGTACACTGGTGAGCTTCCCTAGAATGCACAAGTGGGGTATTGTATCAAAGGCTTATGCAAGGTCCAGGTAGGCTGTGTAGACCTCCTTCCCCTTGACAATGGCCTTGGTGACTGTTTCAAAGAAATCAAACAGGTTTGAGAGGCAGGATCTGCCATTAACAAAGCCAAACTGTGTATGGTGACATGTCTGTAGGTCCCCAATATCTATATATGTGAGGTTCATGATGATCCTTGCCATAGCTTTGCAGACCAAGCTAGTCAGACATATGGGGTGAATAGTGTCCAGGATCCGTTAAGGCACCCCCTGAATGTAGAGGGACCACTGTTGCTATACGCCACTCTTTGGCCACATATCGTGTAGTAAGGCTGGGATTGAACAGTAGTGTTATGTCTGGGTGTAGCTCTTCTTGTGGTTCATGTAGGACACAGCCTGGGACACTGTCTGGTCCCATTGATGCAGTGTTTATTGCTTTGGGAAGGGCATCTCTTACTTGAGCATCTGTGATGTCAGGGGGGGCAGCACTCTGCTGCGAGACATATTTGCCCTTTTGGTGTGGTGGGGGGGAGAAGGCAGCAGTGAACCTGTCCACTAGGATGATGGCAATGTCTGTGTGTTTTGTATTTCGTGTGACATCTTGGATTACCTCTGAGCATATCTGGGTATTACCACCCAGGTTCCTAACATAACTACAGAAAGCCTTGTGATTATCCTCAGTGGCTTGTGGAATCGTCTCTCAAAGATGGCCTTAGACAATCGTATGGGTGCCTGTAGTTGTCTTTCAATACTCATCAGTGATGCCTTCACATTTTGGGAGTTAGTTGTATCATGTAGTGGCTTCATCCTTCTATTGTATAGTTTGTTTATGGCTGGTGTCCGGCACACAGGACGTCTGCCTTTGGAGGATTGGGTCATGCTTTCATATGTGGTTTCATGATCCATGCATTCCTGAATGTGTCCATAGAATGCCTTTATACAGGTATCTGCAGTCTGGTCCATATTTTCAACAGGCCTGGGGCCTTTGAAGGTTTCCACATCATTTATGAGGGGTGCGAACATGCTTGACATGAGCTGTTGACTGACGTCCCGCCCTCCAGACTGAGCAAGGTAAGGGTCACATTTTGCTACCTGTCGGGTGATAGAATGTGCCACATAACACAGGCACACAGGTCACTCCACAGCAAGTACAACTATGAGGCAGTCATTGTCCATGCTGGTGCAAACAACCTGAGGCGTACCTCCCTGGACCACATGGAAAGAGACACAGAGGAGCTCATACAGCACCCTCTCAAACTCATGACTCCCACACAGCCTTCATGCTCACACAGGAGAGTATAGATTTCTCTGCAAACACCATCATACTGGGTGACGTCAGCTACCCAAACATAGACTGTGAACATTACACAAGCCACAATACCCAAGCTCTAGGGTTCCCATAGATCAGACATTCTTTAGCTATGGAACAGGTAATCAACCTTCCCACAAGAGGGGCAGATATACTAGACCTGATCATCACAAACATGAGTACAAAATGCTCACCACTGGAAGTATATCCCTCATTGTTGCAATCGAACCATATACTAATCACACTGGAGTACTGGATCCCCCACATATGCAAACCTCGAACACATCAATGTGTGTGTTGGAAATGCCCCTATTAGCAACTGTGACAGTGCATTACAGGATGTAGATCCCCCTTTTAAAACATTGATGATGTCAGGACTCTATAACTATATTACCTGAATTAAAGTCATCCAGTAATTCGTATAGCGCGCTCCGCTAATGCATCTTTTTCCAGTGTCATAACATAGTCAGGTAGGGGTTTGAATCCTGGAAAGGGAATGTATATGTGTTAGTATGAGTGGGGTTTATGTGTGTGCATTATGCTGGGAGGGATAAGTGCCTTTTGCCAACTGGCGGAACACACTACAGGGTGCACATCCCTCCTCCTACACACAGATGATGTCAGCACCCTCTAAGTACAGCATTAGAAAAGATTTCTCCCACTAATGCAAATAGCACACTCTGCTAATGTGTCTGCTTTTGCTGTCATAACACAGTTAGGTATGGGTTTGAATCTTGCAAATGGAAAGTATGTGTTTTACTGTGGGTGGGGTTAGTGTGTGTGCACAATGATGGGGGTGGGATGTGGCTTTTGCCAAATGGGGCTATGCACTGCAGGGTGCACATTTCCCTTAACAAGCAGTGATGTTGACAGCACCCTATACAAACAAAACTACAAAAGAGAAGGTGGTGGTACCAATAACACATGTAAGGTAACACTTCTTCAAGTAATGTCCACAAAACGAAGTAGGATAAACGAACAATTCTTTTACTCTATACAAACAACATGACAACAGACAACTGCCAGTACTCAGTATAGTGTTACATGCTACTGTAACACGCACATGTACCAGAATATACATAGATAGTGTTTGAAGCCTGAATGTGGCAAGTGTGTGGATGTGGGATGTGTCTGTGTGTGCATTTCTGTATGGGAAACATGTTTGATGTGGCAATCAGGGTACCACAGTACCTGATGCACATTACACCTTTGAACTGATGAGGTTGCCTGCACCCTGTGAGTACAGGTAGAGAGGAGGAAATCAGTAGTAAACAACATAGTGCACTTCTCAAATGTGTACCTGTCATGTATCGACAGCTACTCATGTAGGGTAATAAATAATGGGAATGGCAGGTGAGCGTGTGCATGTGTGGGGGTAGCAGGGTGTGTATAAATGCATGTGTGACAGAACAGATACATATAGCTGAATCTACATAACAGCACATGATGCGCATTCCCATAGTCAATGATAGCATGTGATGGTGTGCAGCTGGTACACTTTGGTAAGTAGTATGGGTGCAGATAACAATTGAGGGCATTCATACAGTTACTGCAGCAGGACTGCTGGGATATACACACAATCATAGTGGAACAGTGAACAGTTACCAACATGTTACTACTTATACACATCTATGTAGTCACCATATGCATCAGCAACATGTTTACCTTTTCCTGCACCAATGTTGTAGTATGCAGGAGGTGGCACAGTGTCATCATATGCACAGGGTGTGGGTTAGGTATGCCCAAGCCAGCCACTGGTAACACCAATTGACATGTGTGTGCATGTGTGTTTGTGAGGGGCAGCAGTACAGGGTGGACCAGTGTTGGTGCAGTGTGTGTGTGTGTATGTGTTTGCCCTAGGTGTTAGATTTCTGCATGTGTGTAAGCACGCACACAGTCCCACATAATGGCTGCCATGTACAGGGTTTTGTGGACAGCCACAGACTGCACCTGTCAGGTCATCCAGATCAGTGTCTGTGGGCACGGACACGGTACCTGTGCCTGGCAGGGGTGCTACGGGCCGTATCCGGTACTAACCCAGACTGGGTACTGTCATCGGAAGCAGGGGTGTGTTGACTGGACACAGTTCCCTGTTAGGACTGTCCAGAGCCACGTGCACGTGGTGACAGCACAGACCCAGCATTGCTGGGGCTGGTGTTGGCACTTGAGGTGCGTGAGTGGGCCTGTTGTCATCCACGGCCACTGCCAGCTGGTGCTGTTGCTGGCATATGGCCACATCGACGTCGCAAACGCACACCATTGCCCTGGCCCATGGACATCTGGTTGTGGAGCAGCTGTTGTATGTCCCCACAACGTCTGTCAACGACATCTGTGAAGTTACGGATAGCATTCGCAACGTCACGCATGCCGTCTGTCATGGCTGTGCGACATGCTCTCAGCTCCCTCAGACCCTGTCTGGTGTACCTTTCCATACGTGCCTGTGCCTGCATAACAGTCTGAAACATAGTGGAGGTTGACATACCTCCTTGGGCACGTCGGCCAGAGGCAGTACGGCCACGGATGCCCCCACGATAACCCATGGGTGACAGTCTGCGTGGTACCATTGGAGGACCCTGCTCATGGCTGCCTTGTGGGGATGCATGTACCACAGGTACCACATTACCCTGATCTATGCCCACTGCATACTGTCCATCACCTAGGGACAATGGTGACAAAGGATGTAACGGCAGGATGACTGTGCGCATTGACGGGGTTGACAGCTGTGTACTGTCAATTGGCTGACCAATGGCGGACCTAGACACACCTTCCTGCACCATTACAGACATTTCATCATCATCAGTACCTGGGGCACAAGATTCAGGTTCCCTGCTGCAGGTCACCAGAGCAGCACCAGAACCTACGGGAGGAAAACAGGGAACACAAATTACAGTCTCAACACATATTTGACAGAGATGCACTTCAATACTAATGCACACATTTAGAAATGGACACATGCACTCATGGACACAAACACACATGCACACATGGGCACAGGCACACTCGCACACATGCACACCCCACAGTAAACACACACATCAGTACTGTGTTACACTACTCTTAATATTGTTAAACTGGGTATTGCAGGTATTATTAAACACACTCACCAGCATGTATACTACAGAGTTACACTACTCTTACTAGTATTATAAATTGTTTTTCAGGTAATGTTAAACACACTCACCAGCATGTATGGCCTGCCTCGTTGCTAGATGGGAGGGACCTGGAAGTATGAAGAGAGTAATGTCAGTGGGCACAAGTGTGCCATTTGTTTTGCACATGATACAGTACAGTAGTACACTAGTTCCCTTATACACATCAGCTGCTCATAATGTCTGTATCACACATGCACAATTACATATCATGATGACAGATACATACCACATGCACACCTTATGCGTGCATGAAGTAACAGTGTACAGAACAGTCATATGTACATACCAGGAGTTAACTCTAATCTCACCCTTACCTCTCTTCAAACAACAACTCAAACTGTACTTCCAAAACTACTGGCTTTGTTCTTGTAGTACTCCAGGCTAATGTCCCTCTCCCCACCCTCTCTTTACCTTTAACCCCTCATTGTGCATAAAAACTAGCTTCTACTCTGTTTCTTTCCCCTTGATGTCCTTCTATGCTCTGACCTACTTCTCCCATCCCTCCCACCTCCTCTTGACTGTCTTCCTTCTTTTCCTCACTTCCCTTCTTGACTCCTGCCTCTTCCCTATTATTTTATCTTTCATACTCTTTCTACTTCTCTACCCTTCTGAGCTTTAACTATTATCTATATGGCTTTTGCCTTATTGCATAACCGTTATGTTTTAGGTAGAATTGCTTTGAAACCGACAGTACATTGTGTATGACTTTAAACTGTTTGAGTTCCTTAAATGTATGTTGATTTAATTAACAAGCTGGTGTATAGTTCTATTATGTTGGATGTCTGTATTAACAACTTGTCTGTCTGCCTTTATTATGTTATGTGTGGAGCTTTTCTCCCCAGGCCTCTACTGAAAATGGACATATATCCAGCTAGACTATCTCGGTCAACAAATGTAAAAGTAATAGCAATAAATAAATATGGCATCTTACCTGCACGCTTGGTGTCTTGCTGCTGTGTGGATCCAACCTCTATCATGATGCACGACTGTTGCTGTTGTTGTTCTGGGGCTGGATCCACAACACTTAGCAGTAGCCCCTCCTATCTGGTGAGGGGGGGATGTGTGGCCACCACCCCACCTGTGGCAACCTGTTGCCTGCGGATATCTGCAGCACGCTGGCGGACATTTCTAATCAAATCACTGCAGTGATGTCTCACCTGCTCATATGTCCTATCATGCATGCCAACATCATTTATCCTGCTAACAAGATTTTGCCACAGTGCAGACCTCTCCTGCTGATTCTGGGTGGTGCGTGAGAACAGGATGGCATAGTCACGCAACAGGCTCTGGTGGATCACTTCATCCTCTGCAGCAGAATATGTGGGGTTCCTTTTTGGAGCCATGTTCCCCTGGAAAGGTATACAAACAGGTTATCAGCATAGTATTTCAGCAATACATGGTTCACATTCTATACAGGGAGTATTAAATTGTACTTATTACTGCTTGGTTGTAACTTGATTAAAGTGTAGCTATCATTCTAAGTCATTTGGACTAAGCACTTGGCCTTCAGACCAGTTGTTTTATATTAGGGAGGTTTGTGGCAAGCACTGTGGTGGCAGGACACATATCTTTCATCCTTTGAAGTTGGGAACTGCTGATTGAGAGCCCAGTGTCCAAGTGTATTAGTTCTGGTATAGGCTGTTGGCCTTCAGGCCAGTTATTTAACATTAACAAGGTTTGTGGTCTGCATTCTTGTGTGACAATAGGCTGTACTCTGCCATTCATAGCTGGGGACATCTGTTTTCAGGTTTATAGTGCCTGCATATTTGAGCTGTATCTTACTGACATTGGTATACCTTGTTTGCTGTAGCAAACACTACATCCAGGCCTCCTGAATCTAGCTTTGTTCATATGCTTGTTATTTGTTAGCTTGTTATTTCACTGGTACGCTACTTCCACATAATACACAGCTTCTCAACACTTCTGTGACTCACTACTGATATCTGCATTGCTTACTGTACGTATTTCCATGTTACACATGACAGCAAGTGACTGCTTGTCATTGTTGCATTTACTTAATTGTGACACATTGCACTTAGGTTACCTGGCACTTGCTCACTGAAGCTATTATATCAGTCAGCAGTAGTAGGTAATATCAGTACACCCTCACTCCCCACTGGACCTTGTTTTCAATTATTACGGAATTCACAATAGTATTCAAGCATGTCCAAAGGTCAGTTGTCAGTCTCCTCCCCAGTCCAGCTGGTGAGTGTGGTAATCCAGAGACAATGTTAGAACAGCTGCATGTACACAGACTACCCCCTCCTCCTAACAACAAATTCAAACTCTTGTGAGTGATGCAACCATATACCAAACTGGAGGCTAGGCTCTCTCTACTCAGTACTGCCATAACCAGTCAGGTGGAGAAGGAAACCACACTCACTACACTTCCAGTCTCACATAGACCTACCACAACAGCAGAACTAACACATGATCACACATGAACATACTCGTAGGCTCGGATTACAGGTCTGCCTACGCAGCAGAGACCTCCTAAGCAGACACTCAAGCAACCACTACCACGGAAACAAACACGTGCAACACATATCACACAAAGCCAATGTGCTGAACACTCACAGCCATTAACAGTAAACAACACACCTCATACACCTATACTAGGTGCCACTATCATCAGGCACACTGACATCACATTCACCAGGCTTAACAAGGTGAGGGTCACAGTGTGCAGCCTGTCGGGCACTACGACCCGCCACATAACACAAACACTCAAGTAACTCCAAGGCAAGTACAGGTATGACTCAGTCAATGTCCATGCTGGTGTGAATGACCTGACACATACCTCCCTGGACTACATGACATGAGACAGTAAGGAGCTCTCTGAGCATGTAGCCCAAGACAGTATGACCCTAACCTTGAGTAGCATCTTACCCTCACGAAGAACGATGCCACAATATCAAGGCAAGATGATCCCTTCCAACAATTGACTGACATACTGGTGTCATTCAGAGGTGTGCCATTGTCTGTCATCTTGGGGTGGTATGCTTTGCTAGGGACAGCTTGCACCTGTCACCCCTGGCCTATTGGATTTTGGTGGAGGCTCTTGCTACACCCATAGTGCCTGTATTAAGCAAGGCTCATAATGCAAACCCACATCCATTTGTATCACAAAGGATGAGGAAGTAAGAGTGATGCTTCTCAACACCAGAAGTCTAGACCTCAGGATACATGCACTCAAAACCCTACTTAGCATTATGGACATTGATATCTGTGCAGTAACATAAACCTGTTTCAGGTTTCCCAGGAGCACACCAGCACTACCAAGTTATAGCTGTTACCATTCTTGTCGGCCCCAACACTTGAACAAAGGAGGGGGAGTATCAAAATTCAATGCAGATTCCCACACCTCCACATTGGTGGCAAAGTACCACATAGGTGTTAGGCCATTGAGTACAGAAGACGTAATTGGGGACCTGGGGAACAAACATGATAGCAGTCTGTCATTTGTCAACCACATGGCCAACGTGGATTGAAAGACATGTTATATAGCCCAGCTAATCATGAAGGGATTCACATTTACAGCAGGGGAGGTCATTGTGCCTCTTTGCTCATCCATCATCAGGCCTATAATTGAGTACAATGCACCTTTTGGGATGTACCTAACCAGACACGTACAGCAACTGATAAAGCCCAACAGTACCTCATCAGGAGGATCAAAGGGCTCAAACAGATGCCATATGCTGCCCAGTTAAAGGAATTCCAGCTGGACTCAGTGGCATACTGCCTGTTCAGAGGCAATCTGTGCCTGCCATATACAACCATGTCCAACCCAGATGTAATGCAAATGCTGCACCTCAGGAAATCAAAGTCCCACACAGCCACACGCTCAGGAGACCTGAAACTCAGCACTGACATAAATAGGACATGCTGGAGGGGCATATTCCTAACCCAGAGGCTCACTTCACTCTGTAATGAACTCACAGTACAGGTTAGGCAGAGTCCCTCATTGACTCTCTTCCATAGGGATCTGGATGAGTAGATGGAGATCATAGTTGTACCCCAGGTATCACTTCTATGTCACTGTTAGATAGAGGCACAGTATACTAACCTCGGAAAAGGGCATAGCAGCATATAATTTAATTGGGTGGCAAGAGACAAACACATTCTACTAGGCTTATCAATGCCCTAGGGCAAATAGCCTAGTATGAACCTATGCACCTATGTGTACTGCTATAGTACTTCTGCCATATGTTGCATGTGTGTGTGTTGTGGGGGATGCACAGGTAATGGCCAGATATTTCTGCACAGGCAACACGTCCGAACCACTCTGGGTGTACATCCCTACATACTGTATGTGTGTTGCCATCCAACCCTGTGATGTGGACACACATTACTCAGCCTGGATATACATATCCCAACAACACCCCACAAGCACAGTACACTACCTTGCTATGTATGCATGTAATTACACAGTTATTCACTAGTTAGGACTGTGATGCTATCCATGCAGCCCACTGGGCCAGTGGAAGCCACAACACACACTGCTGGCCCCTTTGCAAAAGCTTACCACAGACATCCCACATAGTGCATGTACTGTGCACACACATATCTAACCCAGACCATATGCACACCACTTATTTATCCTGTCAGTAGACTACAGATATAGGCACATTGTATAACAATAGCAGGAGGCTACTGCAGCACAGGGCAGATTCACATGAAGGCAAGGCATCTGTGGTCAGCAGTGTTAAGATGCTTCACATTCACCAAATGCACAGATATTGGCAACATTGTTGCAGACAGTTTAGGTGCAGGTACCCCCCCCCATTCTCCTACACAAGTGGAATTAGTTATCACAGATGACTGTAACCTCCCTATCCTCTCACATGTGCAGGTGAGGGCTACCCTCAACATTGCAGGACACATAGCATCACTGTTACAAAATGATATCCCTGGATGTGTGCTACGTTCACCCCTGGAGGACATAGCACCACATTACAGACTGATATTAATCCCTGGCCATACTACAGGATATGTACCTGAACAGTGCCATACATACACAGTGGTCCCACACCAATGAGGAGGAACCTCTACTGACCCTGGGAACTACTGCATCATATGCACAACTGGCCTTGTGTTCTAAGCTATGGAAGTTTTAAGTATGGGCAACATGTACAGCAATATTACATATGTATATATTTCAGGACTATGTACAAGCAACCTATCTCATGGACATACCTATAGATTTTGAACTATGATACATTTGGAGGTGTCACAGTATACACAGGATTAACCTGCTACTTTGCATTACCTGTGTTTGTTGCAGCTGTTGCTGTGTCAGTGGTGCTGCTTGCTGCTTGCTGTTTGCTGCTGCTGTTGGTTTTGCTGCTGGCTGTCTTTATATTTATTTTATTTCTCTCTCTGTCTCTCTCTCTCTCTTTCTCTGTAGGTTTTGTGCAATGAATGTATTGCATGAGTGGAGTGTGGGTACTCGATGCTTTTGTAGGTATCTGCATAGGTCCATGTGATGGCCTCTGCACCAATTGTAAGGCAGCATTTGCTAATTGCATGCAGCCAGGTGTGTACTGATTGCATGTCTCACTGTGATTTCAGGACACTGCTATAAAAGGGTATGTGAGATAGGCATTGCCCTTTCAGATTGTAAGGGCGTGGACCATGCTGGTATGCTGTTGACAGTGTTCTGTGAGTGTGAAGGTTAGTACATCTCCCATGCTTCATGCTGTGCTGTAGATGCAGGTTGCTGCATTTCTCTCGCCTGTTCCCTGTAGTGAGTGTGTATGCATACTGACACCTATGACTATATTCCATATGTATTGCTATATATATATATATATATATATATATATATATATATATAGATATATAGATAGATAGATATATATATGTGTACATATACATACTTTCATATATGTACATTACCTGACATTATTGGGTACAAGCTAACAATTAGCAGGGCTGTTTCTGTTAACACTACACTAGTATGGGAATCCAGTAATTGGGACAGTAAAGTCTGCCTGACATGCTTGGGAAGTAGACATACAATATTGCCTTTATCTTCATTCCTACTATTACATGTTCTACTTATTTAGCACTATATTCCTGTATGAGAGTCATGTCTTGCTGGTAGGTCATACAGACTAGTGTTACAATGGTCTTGTGGTAGGGCCTACTAGTATGCTTGCATTTTGCTTTCAAATTGAGTACAGGGTCTATCAATCAAAGTGCTGGAGGCACCTTTCAGCAGTAAAGGGGTTAGTAGGTCTCACAGGAGTCAGGCTGTGTTGCAGATTCTGGCTGCTGCATTTATCTTCACTGTTTCCTGTAGTGATTGTGTATGGATACTGACACCTACGACTATATTTCATATGTATTAATATATATTTATATGTATGTATGTGTACATATACATACCTTCATATATGTACATTACTTTACATTATTATGTACAAGCTAACAATTAGCAGGGCTGTTTCTGTTAACACTGAACTAGTGTGGGAATCCAGTAATTCGGCCATTAAAACTCTACCTGAAATGCTTTGGGTAGTACACCTCCTATATTGCCTTTATATTGATTCCTACTATTACATGTTATATTTATTTTAGCACTATGTTCTTGTATGGCAGTTATGGCTTAGTGATAGGTCATACAGACTAATGTTACCAAGGTCCTGGGTTTGAGACTGGCAGTGGGAATTTATTTTTCTTTCCAAACTTTCAAAATGAGTACAGGACCTGTCAATCAAAGTGCTGAAGCCACCTTTAAGCAGTTAAAAGGGTTAGTCGGTCTCACAGGGGTCAGGCTGTGTTGCAGATTCTGGCTGCTGCATTTATCTTCACTGTTTCCTGTAGTGAGTGTGTATGAATACTGACACCTACGACTATATTTCATATGTCTTACTATATATTTATATATATGTATGTGTACATATACATACCTTCTTATGTGTACATTACCTTACATTATTATGTACAAGCTAACAATTAGCAGGGCTGTTTCTGTTAACACTGAACTAGTGTGGGAATCCAGTAATTGACCATTAAAATCTACCTGAAATGCTTTGGGTAGTACACCTCCTATATTGCCTTTATATTGATTCCTACTATTACATGTTATATTTATTTTAGCACTATGCTCTTGTATGTCAGTCATGGCTTAGTGGTAGGTCATACAGACTAATGTTACCAAGGTCCTGGGTTCGAGACTGGCAGTGTGAATTTATTTTTCTTTCCAGGTTTTCAAAATGAGTACAGGACCTGTCAATCAAAGTGCCATAAAGGCATTTTTAAGCACTTAAAACCAGGTCTGCACTCATTTGCGCGGAGCTCACGCATGCGCACTAGCGGTGAGCTCCGCGCAAATGAGCGCACACCCGCACTATTTTCTTTGAAAGAAAAGAAGAAGGGGTGACAGGAAAGTGGTGAAAAAGGGGTGACAAAGAGGGTAAGACAGTAGGGAAACAAGCGTGGGATTTGCAGGAAGGATGTGGATAAGGCCCATAGATGCCCATGTCTTTAGCAGCAACAGCTGTGTATTTCTATGTATTTTGGTGGGACATTTGAAACCTTCCACCCCTGAGAGAGGTGTCAGGACAACATTAATATTTGTTGTAAAGCCAATTGTAATTAACAGTTTCAATGTCCAGCGGACATGTGTGCGACATGGACAGCTATGTATGGGGCATAATTTTTTTGTGGGTACAGAGTGCCCTTTTTTTTTTTTTCAGGTGAGAGTGGTATGTCAGGTGAAGGAAGTCGGTATAGCTGGGGAGGTAGGTTGGGTAGGTTAACAGACAAGACAGACAAGACACATACAGGGGCGGTGTATGACACAAGTGGGGGGGTTACACAATTGACGGGGACGGAGGTTGGGATATCCAAGCCGCATGAGCCCACAGATGGCAACAGTGGAACTGATATCCCCACCCATAGGCAGTTGCCAGTGTTCCTTCACAGCCCAGGATGGGGCTGTGCTGGGGGCTGTGCAGGCGGGACAATGGGCATGCCCATAAGCTGTGCCACCCGAGCCTCGAGCTGGCATAGGGGCCCAAGAACAGAGTCTTGGATCTCCCTTGCACCATAGACCGGACACCTTGGAGGGTGAGTGGGCGTACTCCTCCGGCCATACTTGCAGAGGGGGGACGGGCCCCATCCCCTGCAGCGCTTCCACCCGAAGGTGGCACAGGGCCACTGGAGGAGGGTCCAGCCTGGGCACTAGTGCCAGGTGCAGTCGTCAGCTGAGGTGGGAGAGGTGGGTCCGCTGGGACCTGCCTTCCCAAGCGTTCTAGGTTTGTGGGTATGTTATGTTAGTTTGGGTTAGTGGCATATTATTCCATTCCAATTAGTTGTAACAGCATGCATTAGTATTCCCATTAAACAAACACCCAGATATTAACACCATTGAACAACGGGCATATCAATATCACATGCATTATTTGAGCGGAATTACACAATCAAACAACATGCAGGGTTGATTAATGGCAACAGGCCATCAGGTTTGCAGGTATGAACAGGGCACATGCACAAACAGACATGCATATATTTGTGAACAGGACAAATGTCCATGGTTAATGAAATGTTCACATACCAATATTTAGTGAGTGTTTTAATTTGCAATTATAGGGTGGGGTGGAGAAAGAAAATGATGACACATTCATAAGTTATACATTGATATACATTTGTAATAGGTACACAATTAACTTGAGGCTGATGTTTCAAAATGATTTTTATTTGACTGTCATGCTAGACCTGTTACAGATACATCACTATCCTAGTTATTTTGAATTTGATCAGATACATCATCCTGCTACACTTCGATGACAGGACAGGGGACAACTATGGCTGTTTAGTTTGTCAGACAATCATTCATTCTATCTGCAAATTGTTTACTGTCATCACCATATACAGATTTTGGCTTAAACATTCAAGATTCAGACACACTGAAATCAGTTTGGGATGTTAATTTGTAATTCCCACATGCATTTAGTTCTGTGGAGATACACTCAGGCTTATATATTCGGGGGTTATTACTACTTTATTTATTGATACATGACCCTTTCTGTCACTCTCACACATCCTGCAATTTCACAGTTCATGTTGGTACTTCTAGGCTTTGTTCACATATTAGACCTGTGGTGATTCAAACACTTTCCAGCAGCCTCACTTCTGTCATGATTCAGCATTTCAACAAAGGATATATCTCACATGTGATTATCTCGGATTCTGAAGCTGTACTCTTGAGACTACTGCAGGTTATACTATATATAATTAATGGTGGGACATCTGTATTACAGCACTATTTATTTCTATCAATTATATTTCCAGTTACACTTGCATACTGCTGAACTTGTTGCAGCCATACCTGCAGACTTTCACTTCTTGCTTGCACATTATATTTCTTTTAATCAATACAATGCAGTGTTCTGATACGTGCTACACTATAATATTTATTTACAAGTACTATGTGGGGTTACTAACCTGCATGGTGGCAGCACCAGCCGCGGTCATGCGCCCTTCGGTTCGAGAGCGGACACCTGCAGCTGTAATATAAAACAAGTAATATTGGAATACACATCTCCATGGTATCAGCTAGTTGAATTCCTTACATACATAAGTAAAATGTAACTTACTCAGTAGTGGGGCGTTGGGCGTATCCCGGGCCTCCTAGATCCATTGGGTCAACTGGTCTTGCTACGCTGCTTCAGGTCCGTATGGTGGTGATGGACCTGCTCACCAGTGCGTGGTATGCCAGTAGCACTAGTAAGATCATGAGCCAACTGGTCCCATGCCTCCGCCCTGCACGCTCCCCATGAGACCTGGCCCTGCATGAGTTGGGCCTCATGATGGTGAACTAGGTACCAGACCATGTATCTGGACTCCTCAACGCCCCACCGCTGTGCTCGAAAGCAACGTCCCTCCCTACTCCACTCATTCTGCCTGCAGGTCTGTTCTACAATCGGTTCTGCTGTGTATTCCCGCCTATGGGGCTTATATATGCCGATTTTCCCACACATTTCTATGATTGGCCGTTTTGGAATTGTATCTACTTCACAGAAACTGCTTTATCATGCTCCATTCTGGATTATATCCTATATATATGCTATTTCTGCATTTCGAAGTGCTGCTGTCATGGCTTAGTGGTTTAGTACCTTGACTCTAGTGCATGGTATCCTGGGTTCGAATCTAACCACTGATTTTTAATTTTCAAGACTGTCTAGAAATGAGTTGAGGACCTGTCAATCAAACATGCCAAAAGCACTTTTAAGCACTTAAAACCAGGTCTGCGTTAGTTTGCAGAGCTAACGCTTGCGCACTGGCAGTTAGCTTGTGGGAGCGGCGCAAACGGTGTCGCTGGGATAAAACTTAATTGGCTGGTGACACACATGTTAAGCTGAGCACAGCTAGTTGCACACAGTTTGAGCCTGTTACACCAGTGCTTAGCTACGGGCAAGCAATTTGCAGCTTTTTAAACACTACTCAGCTACAAGCACTCTGTCTCACTGCAGCTTAGCTATCAGTACATTTCTAAATATTTTTATTATTGTGTTACTTCAAAATATATGCTCCATTTCATTCCATTTTACAAAAGGGTATACTTTTACATTTGTACAATACTGTCAGGGGCCTTTTTAGTGCTTATTTACAAAAAAAAAATAAGGTTGTTGTGTGGGCTTGAGCCCTGCCTGCCTACTCTTAAGTCAGAAACTCTACCACTAAGCTATTTCGTCTTGGCTTACTCTGCATATTTAGTTCTCATATCCTTCTCCACTGCCTGCTAACTGCAATTGCGCTAGTAGCACACCCGCGCAACCGAGCGCACACAGTAGCACACATTTACGGGTTTTAAAAAAAATAAAACAGTTTTTATTTTCATTTTATAGCATCTGTTCACTTTGTACACTGATGGTCTGTGGGGGAATGTGTTGTGTAGTGTGTTTATTTACATTTCCATGGCCTCGCTCGTGGCTGTTTACTTTCAGCCATTCTACACTTCGGTGTCGCATGCAGGGCTTAGCCTACGGACACGCCCCCTACTCTCTTACACGGACCGTGTAAGAGTTACAGTGTGATTCAGCATGCCTCATGCACCTCATGCATATGCATGACATGCTGGCATCACACCGTTTAACTGCAGCCTCCGTGTAAGAGTTACAACTCTTACACGGAGGCTTCATGAATCTGGCCCACAGTCTTTAAAAAAAATGCTCGCTGACCCTTGTTATCTTTCCCCTAGAGATAGAAGATTGGATAAAATCAGGGTAAGACTGGCTAGGCTTATAAGGGCTCCTGAGCCATTAGCTTAGTACAGTAAACTCTCAGTTAACCAGCACCCATAAGGATTGGTAGATGCCGGATAACTGTAGTTTCAGGTTGCTTGAGAGTTACTTTTAAAAATAGGCCTGACTAATATTGTACCCGATACTATTCATTTGCTTTGGCTTAGTCTCAGGTTCGTGAAAGAGGGAATTTATTACAGTTTTTCTTTTTAAAACTCTAAAACTCTAAAAATGTAAGGTATGTTTCTGCAGGGGAAAACAGAAAGTTCAACACATGAAAATTGTACTGTATTTCTTAGATTTTTTTTTTTTTTGCCGGTTGTTTGAGAGTGCCGGTTGCTTGAATTCCAATTATCTGAAAGTTTACTGCAATCTCCTGCAAACCTATGACCCTAAGTGCTCAGTCAGAGTGTAGCTTGTACCTCTACAGGGTGCCCTCTAGTCCATGAAGTAGAGATACAGTGATGCTGCCATTCACATGACAGTTGCACTACTATGAGTATTTTGCTTGAAGTAGTGGAAAGTTTTAACTGGATTGTAATGCAATTGTGGGGAAGCTTCATTCTAATCTGGGTAGTAATTATTTCATAGTAACTGCATGTCTGGCTTTTGGAGTGGGTAAATTAGATATTCTCCAAGACACCTTAAGCTGTGATAAAACCCTAATTTACCAGAGTTTCTGCATGTATATAGAAATTTAGAAGATGGTCTAATAAAATACCAAAGTATCTCTGAAATGTGATATTAGGCAGAAGGTTGCCATTATGGTCTGCACTCTGATGTCCTGTCCAACAAAGGTTCTCTCATACATGAGGTACAAAAAAGGTAACTACAGCTAATGAGTAACAAGCAACTTACTACAGCTAAATAGCACATTTGAAGCACTGATGCACTTCAGCTCTGACCACAAATGCAGTGCTGGTATCATGTCTGAATGTACATAGTGTACCACCAATCTATTGACATCTGACAATCAAGACCCTCTGATAATTTGCCATGGTTAAAGTTAACTATCAAAAACTGAATCTGAACAAACTAAGCTGGGGAAACAAAAAGTTACTACTGGAACAAAGGAGCACACGAAACTGACTCATCATTCAAATGTTAAGCACAACAGTTTAATACACTTTTCGTTCAGCAAGTTCTTGCTGAATGAAAATTGTATTAAATGGTTAAAGTTAAACCAGGGGTGAGCACTTCCTCATGGAGAGATGCCGATGTTACTACACCATAGCACCAACAGACATCTCTTTGTACATGTAACTGCCCCTGCTCAATTTCAGGAAATAAGAGCAAGACAGTTGAGTGCTTCTTTCCCACCCAAGCAGCTACCCCTTCTGCCCCACCCAAGCTACACATCTGCATACTCAGACTTATGAATCCTTCATTTTATAAACCACTTACTATCACCATAGCATTACTAGGGCTCACTAGTAAAACACTAGTAGTGCTATGGCAATATTTTGTCTAAATACCCCAATATCTCTTTACAGATCAAACCTAACTCACTCATGCCTATAGTGCAATCTATGTATTTTCTCGATCAGTATAAAGCACCTGTCACTTTAAAAAATATCCTCACCATCACCACCACACCTATGCTTTATCAGAGCACTCTTCTTATTTTGACAACTTTTATAGTATTTATTTTAATTTGCAAGGCTTAAACACAGAAAAGTAATTTCTGCTGTTAGGCTGCTGTAAATTAAAGTAAAAACATATCCATCCCTTTAGAAAATTCTGTCAAAACCCCTCTTTTTCAGAGCATTTTTCACAGAGCTGCGGCTGCACAAACAAAAGCCTTATTTTCTTCTTTTCTTTATACAAACAGGGCAGGCCTGTATGGCTGAGCAGCAAACAGCAGGCAGCACTACCATGCCACAAAGTAAGAAACAAACGTTGTCAGTAGTTCACTACAGCAGCATCGGACATCTGTGTGTACATGAACCTGCCCTGCACAATTCAGGAAAAAACGGGCATTTGGTGATTCTTTCCATTTTTTGTGCAACAAGCAATGATTAATTTCACAAGGTTTAACACTGACTATCTGTGGAGGTGTTTCTTTACGTAATACTTTTGCTGCAGTTCACAGGTCTTATCAGACTACTTTTCATTCGTCTTCATTATTTATTTATTTATTGATTTATTCATTTTGTTTGTTTGTTTATTTATTTTTTATTTATGATAAGGTTAGTGAGGGTATTTCACTGATTTCAGTATTTGACATGAGTATTGCCATGTATTTCTGTTTTTTTTTTTTTTTTTTTAATTAGAGACATTTAGTCATGCTGTTTTATCTTGATTTTTGTGACTCTGTAGTCTACTTGAACAGAAGCAAAAATAAATAAATAAATTAAAACATTTCCAACAGTGTGAATAGCAGGCAAAATATATTGGATTTATTTAATGCTTTTGACTGATGATGAAGTACATGTTTATGCAAGGATGAAAACACTAAATACAGTTACAAAGACATGTATCTGGAGCGTTTCTCCCCAAGCCTCCGCTGAAAATTGGCTTTGTTCCAAGTCGGACTTTCGGTTAACAAATGTTAAATAAATAAGTAATTAATTTATTTTATTTATTTTACATTTTATTTTACATTTGTTTACCGAGCTAGTCCAACTTGATATATGTCCATTTTCAGTGGAGGCCCGAGAAGAAAAGCTCCAACAAAGACAGAAAAAAAAAACATAATATCATTTATAATATGAGACATTTACAAATACAGCTAAATTGACATATACTAATCACATTCAATTACATTTTGTTGCATTTCAGTAAAACAGGAATCATGGTACATTTCAGCTATGGTTAGCCATTTGAACACATTTCCTAATAAAAATTTGTATAAGAGAAAACTTTGTATTTAGAGAGACTAGACACAGTGTATTTTAAGAGAATAAATCTAGACAGAGAGTAGATAAAGAGAAAAAAAAATCTATAATAGAATATGTAGAAGCTTATAAGTAGTCTGGGATAAGCAGAGCTAAGTTTAATCTGATGGATAAATGCCTAGTCAGGTTTAGTACAGGGGCACAACCAGTGTGTTGTAAGGTAGAGTTTCAGTCTATTTTTGAAGAGTGATGGAGAGGGAAGAGAGGAAAGGTTACTGGGGAGAAGATTCCAAGTTTTTCCAACAGCATTAGAGAAAAGAGATTCAACAGCCTTGTTGTTAGGCTTAGAGGTATGTAGAAGATTTTTATGTGAGGAACATAGTGATTTCAGATTTGTATATGAAGTGATGAGGGTAGATAAAATAGGAGTACTGTATGGTTTATAGAGAATTTTATGGGCAATGGTTAGTTGATGGAATTTAATCACGTTTTGTAGTTCAAGCCATCCTAACTGCTTTATATTTATGCAGTGGTGGGTTCTGTAAGGGTTTCCTGTTGCAAATCTAGCGATGTTATTGTAGGAAGTTTCCAGCTGTTGAGATTGTTTTTTGATAATGTACCTCATCTACTGTTGCTATTGTTAGAAGCTTTTTGATTTGTTTGACTGCCGAGTCATTGACAAATGCAGTATGGCACAAGCGAAGTTGTCCTGGACCCACGAGTAAAGTGTAGGGGGAAGGGGGGGTGGGGAAGAGCTAGGCTAGGGATTAAGGGATTGGCTAATGACTAGAGTCATGGCAATGTAGGTATTGAAGGGGGAATGGAGTAGTTAAGGAAGTGAGGTAAGGAAAGGGTGGGACTCAGGATGGGATTAAGTGTATGGAGCTAAAGGAAGTAGTTACATTTGGCGTGAGTTGGTGGTGCAGTAACAGCTAGCTTACATCCAGATGGCCTGTAGGTATTGTGAATGCAGGTAGGCCTTGGACGGTGGGGAGAGAAGGGGTTAGTTTAACTGAGTTAGTCCCCTCCTCTCCCTTTGGTGTTTCTCTGTTAATAATTATTTTAAGGTGTGGGTGGAGTTTGAGAATATAGGTTGGGGACAGGACTTGCTGGCATGGAAGGGTGAAAGAGTTACTGAGAGGAGAGTGTGTGTGGGTGAATGGTTGGTGGGTAATGTCTGTATGAGTGTGGTGCTTGGTTTACCTGGGTATTGGTATGATTCTCTGGGGGTCCAGTAGGCATGATGTTGTGGTAGGTGCTTCCTGGTGTCCTGTGGTGTCTTCTGTTGTTTTGTGGTTGTTGATGTGCTTGCTGGTGGTCCGGTGGTGGCTCCTATTGGGTGGTAGGGCCAGTCACAGTGGGTGAGGTCTTCGTGGTTGTCCAGTGTCACCAAGGTTGCTCCTGGTCATCCTGGGGTCTCCGGGGGATTTGTCAGGCTCATCATGTGGTTGGATGTAGACATGTGGGTAGGCCGGGCTCGTCATTGCTTCCTTCCCGTTTGGGCCATGCGGCTGGGTCGTAGCATGTGGGTTGGCCTGGTAATCCAAAAAAAAGTGTTCCCTGGTGGTCGTAGGTGGGGGTCCATCTCTGTAATCCAGTCTAGGTACATCGAGTTCAGTGGCCAATGGATCCTCTAGTGCTCCCTGTTGGGTTTGTGGGCTTCTGTGTCCTTTCTCTGGTCTCCGGTGTCATTCCTTGGTTTCCATGCATGCGCGCAGTTGTTTTCGGCTGATCCTTATGTGTGGTTGTCCCTGCTGGCTTTCCCCAGTGGTGGTAGTAGTGGGGATTCCTTTTCACTCTCCCTGGTGGTTTAGAGGGTGGCTCCTGCCGTTTTTTGTGGCCGTTCAGTCCGGGTGCCAGTTCACGCATGCACACTGTGGATATTGGCCATTACCTCTCATGGGGATAAGGATTTGTGGTCCAGAAGAAAGCAGTAAGGGTTACAGGCTTCTTAGTGGCTGAATGGTGCTTGTAGCTGTGTGGCTTGAATGTAGGTGAGTAGAGGATAGATGCAAATTTGTTGGATTTATATTTATATATATATATATATATATATATATATATATATATATATATATATATATACACATATATGTATGTATATATAGGACAGGGGATGGTAGCTGTAGGGAAGCGTGTGGCTGAATGGGTGTGCAGCTGATGGTTTTAGATTGTGCTAGGCAGGGGTATATTTTATTTATGGAGGAAGTATAAGTGCATTAGCTACTGATTAAAGTGTATACTTAGCAGGTAAGCTATGCAAGGGGGGGGGGGGGTTCTAGGTTGCAGAGTATAAGTAAGTAGGGGAGTTGGTAGAGAGTGGTGAGGCATAGGGCAAGGCAACATTATAGGGGTTGGGGGGAGTAGGGTAGTCAGGTTTGTGGAACAGTGTTAACATTGTGTTCCTTTTTTACAGATGGCTAATTTACCAGAATTGCGACAATGATGGCAGGCTATCATAGCCCAAGTGGAAGAATTTTTCCAGGACATGGCAAGGTCCAAGGCAGTGCCAGAACAAGCTTCAGGTAGGAAGGGATGGCGCCCTGTGACGAAGACACCACGCCGGGGGAAAAGACAGCAGGTGGAGAAGCAGACTGATACAGTGGAGGCTCCTGTTCCCAGTACACCGCAAGGTGAAGGTGCAGGTAATTATATTAATTTACAAATGGTTGGGGAACTAGGTGGTGAGGATGGTGAGATGTAGGCAGTTGATGAGGTATTGTTGTATGGGGATTTGGAAAGGGGAGAAACAGTGTCAGACAGAGTGCAAAGGGTGTTGGTACTGGCAGCCAGATGTGTGGGCGGACAGATGGCTGGAGTGGAACTGGGCTCTAAGGACAGCTTGACTGGCTCAGAGGTTTGATCAGATTTTGGGCTGTGGCCAGGGGACTGGCTAGCTACTCAGGCTCTGGGACAGGGCAATAGAGTGGTTATTTTAAGTCCGCACATTCCAGGGATGGTGAAAGAAAAAATCTGGAAAGGTGAGTATTGTGATGGGTTTGAGCTGCTAGATGCAGAAGGGATCCAGAGGTTAGTGGGAGCAGAGTCAGACACTAGCAAGGATTTGTTGGCAGCATTAACAGCACTGTGTAGGAAAAGGACAGATAAACTTAGACCCAGGACTTGGGACAACTGAGTGGTTGGCTTTATTTATTAGATGGCAGTGCAGCTGGAGAATGATGGAGCATTGGCTTTGCCCCTTTTGGGATATTTTCTCACCATTTGGGAGGCACAACGTTTGAGTCCGGGGTACGCAATGTTATGGTATGATGGCGGTTCCATAAATGGAAAGCAGTTGACCAGTCTGTGGTGGGATGTGCGTCATCCTGATATATGGCTGGCTATGATGATGGACAGCTTTGGTGGGTTTAACAGAAGGATGAGCATGGGTGAGGCAGGTGGGGTGTGTTGGTCATTTAACAATGCTACTTGTTCATGAGTTGGGTGCAGATTTGCCCACACTTGCTTAAGATGTGGAGGAAATTATTCCATGGCTTACTGTGGCTGGCAGGGTTTTGGTTCATGGAACAACACTGGTATGGGCTGAGAGAGAGATTTTCTTTCCTCTCAAGGATTACGGACAGCTCAAGGTAGGGGCAATTTTCGTGTACTCAGGGGACTGGGATCCTTTAGAGGCAATAGGGGCATGGGTGCCATTCCCCATTAAGGTGGAGGTATTGGAGCATATGCTTTGCCAGTGTCCTGATTTCGTTCTTAAGACTGAGGTCATTCAAGGGTTTCAACGGGGATTTCCTGTTAAGTCCATGGTTGGGTTGGGGGGGAGTTGTAAGAATCTCTATTCAGTGCAAGGGAAAGAGGACATTTTGTAAGAGCTGGTAGGTAAGGAGTGAAAGGCAGGGCGTTTTTGGGGTCCATTTGATACGCCACCTTTTGTTAGCTACAAGGTGTCACTGTTGGGGTTAGTGCTGAAGAAACAGCCTGGGGAGTTTAGATTGATTCATCATCTTTCATTTCAGAAGGGAGGTCAGTGAATGATTTTATTGGGGAAAGAAGTTAGGGTGCGTTACGCCTCTTTGGACGATGTAGTGCAGGTGATCAGGGAATTTAGGGAGCCATGGTTGTTAAGGTTGACACTTAATCGGCTTTCCATTTGTTGCCCATTAGAAGGGAGGATTGGCCATTGTTGGGGATGAAGGTAGGCGGTAAATACTATTTTGACACTGCCATGCCGATGGGTTGTTCCATGGCATGTGTGACATTTGAGAAATTTAGTACCCTTTTACACTGGATTTGGAATCAGAGGGTGGGAACGCAGAAGGCAGTGCATTATTTGGATGATTGATGGAAGGTCCAGCAAGAGTGTTGGAATTCCTGGAGTTAATGGTAGATGCAGAGCAGGGATTCTTTCGTCTACCCCAGGCTAAGATAGAGAGGTTGTGGTCAGCTATACAGGGTGTGTTGGACAAGACTAATATTCGGGTTGGTTCAGTAATGGAACTGTTGGGTCTTCTGAACTTTGCCTGTCGAGAGGGTACATCCAGGTCAGACGTTTTGCAGGGTGTTAGCTTATATGCTAAAAGGGGGTAGGAGCAAACATCATTGGGTTAGGGTGACCAGGCGGGAGGGTTTGGCATTGTGGGATGGTTTTGTGCAAGAATTTAATGAGATTTCCTTTTGGCAATCGGATTGGGTGGGTCAAGAAGAACTTCAGTTGTTTACGAATGCAGCGGGCAGTATCGGCATGGGGGCTTATTTTGGGGGAATAATGTTTGCAGCGCAATCGCCTCCAGATTGGAATGAGGAATTGAGGCGTGGTGTCACTTTTTTAGAACTGATGCCGATATGGGCAGCTTCGGTGGTGTGGAAGGAGCAGTTGAGGAACAAGTGGGTAGTTTTTCATTTGGATAATATGGCTGTGGTGAAGGTGTTACAAAAGAAGACAGCTAGGGCAGAATTGCTGTTGAGGATATTGAGGAAGTTGGTATTGCAGAGCCTGTTAATACATTTTCTTTACAGTGGTACATGTGCCTGATGTTAAGAATGATATTGCTGATAGTTTGTCCTGCTTTCAGTTTTGCAGGTTTTGAGGGTTGGCTCAGGAGGCGGTCGAGGTACAGGAAACACTGCTGGAGGAGGTGTGGAATCTTGGGACAGGTTAGTCAGGCATCTGGTGCAGCATTCTTGGGCTTCTTCTATGAAGAAGGCATATGGTAGGGATCTTTTTGATTTTAATCAATTTGTTTTGTGATTGCCAGATGAGGAAAGGGTATGGTTAGATGAATTATTGTTAAGATATGTGCTAGTGCTTGGGAGGAAGGTAAGGCTTTGCAGACAGTTAAAGTGGACCTGGCGGCTATTAGCAATTTTGCTAAGTTGGGGTTTTGCAAGATTTTATGAAGTCCTGGACATTAGGATGTATGTTGAGAGTGTGGGTTTGGGTGATGGTGGAGCATAGGGATACACGTTTGCAAGTTACAAGGGGAATATTGAAGATTTTGTTACGGGGTCTAGGATTATTACATGGTAAGGTGGCTGGATTATTTTATGTGGGGCACTCTATGCACTTGGTTATATTATGGTGCTTTCAGGGTATCGGAATTGTTAGGTTCCTTATGTTGGAAGGATGTTATAGTGACTGAGCTGGAGGTCAACATCGTAATACAGAAAAGCAAGACAGATCAGTTGGGTAGGGAATGTACGGTGGTGCTCAAAGCAGACAGGAACCTTCACCTTTGCCCAGTAACTTGGACTACAGAATTTAGGAGTAGGAGGTTGGGGTGTTCAGAGAGGTTGGTGTTTAGTTCAAAGGATGGCAGGGTAGTTTCCAGTAGTAGGTTTATTACTTTAATTAGGAGGATTTTGAGTTGCATGGGATTTCTGTCTGAGAAGTTTGAAGCTCATTCTTTTAGAATTGGGAGGGCTTCAAATTTAGCTAGACAGGGTAGTTCAATTAGGGTTATTAAAAGAGCGGGTAGGTGGTCCTCAAAGGCCTTTTTATCTTATATTAGATAGTAGTGTTTGTGATTATTAACATTTTTTCTTTTTCTTTAAGGGAAGCGTATACTCATTTTGGGCCATTCGTATATCCACTGGGCTGAGAAGCGTGCTTTAATCAGGGAGGATGGAAGGAATTTGGGTTTATATTATTTAGGATGCTCTGTGTTTTGGCATGGGGTTACGGGTATGCATTGGAATAGGTTGATGTTTGAATTTCAGCAGGCTAAATCGTAGATAGGGTGTACTGATATAATAATAATTCATTTGGGAGGTAATGGTTTAGGTATTTTGGCTAAGAAGTGTTTAGCGGAGATTATTTTGCAGGATTTGTAAAGACTACAGGATAGGTACCCAGGTATGCAAATTGTCTGGTCCGAATTGATTCCTCGATTGTGTTGGAGGGAGGTGTGCAGTTATAAGCAATTAAAAGGGCCAGGAGGTTTGTTAACCATACAGTGGAGAGACAGCTTAGAAACTCGGGGATACATATCATTCAACATGAGGACCTTGGGCAAGGAGAGGGAGGTTGGTATCATATGGATGGAGTTCATCTAAATGAACTTGGTTTGGATTTGTTTAACTTGCATATCAAGCTGTTTCTACAAAAGATGATGCAGGTTAAGGTTTAGGAGGGGGAACAGCCTGGGATCACACTGGTGGTAGAGAAGGGACAGGATTGTCCTCTTTGTTCCCCCTCTAAGGATGTGGTTTTATTTGGCCAATGGTTTTGTATGGTGGGAGGTGAGCAGGCACAGCTGCCTGTTATTTGTGGGGGGGGGGTGAGCAGGTATGCTGCCCCGGTGGAGGGAGTTTCAGGGTGTGCAGGTACGCTGCCCTGAGGTGTAATCGAGCAGGGTGAGTTACTCACGCTGCCCTGAGGTCGTTGTGGATGAAGGCAATTGATGTTTATATGTTTGAAGTTCATGTTATGATAATATACAATAAAGGTCATCAAATGGCTTTGTGTGTTTAGAGTGGTTTGTTGAAGGGGCTGGGACAATCTGATTACAGTTGCGCTTGATATGCTGCTGTTTTCTTAGGCACATAAAGAGCTGTGCCATGTTTGCTCGAATACAGATTCGCTGATCCTGTGCATTGGCTGCTTGAGCTAGAGCTTGAGCTTGATGAATGGTCAGTTGATTGTGTGTGTGTGTGTGTGTGTGTGTGTGTGTGTGTGTGTGTGTGTGTGTGTGTGTGTGTGTGTGTGTGTGTGTGTGTGTTCTTCAGTCTTTCACTAAAAATCTACATTTTTATTTTAGTGAAATGTTAATATGATATGTTTACATCAATTTAAGATAATGGGCAGCCCTGCAGATAAAATTTGATTTGCTGAGGATGTCTTTTTTGTTGTTGCTGTTGTTAACAGCTTAAAGAATTGACAAACTGTTTATTCACGAGAGACTGTGAGAAGTCTCAAAATGAAAAAGGGGAAAAGTTTCTACTGGATATTGTGCATGACTACATGGTTTCTTCTGCACCTTTGACTTCTGCTTCTAATTTGCTATCTTGCATTGCCTGCTTCTCTGAAAGTTGGTAGTTCCTCTTGCTTACAGGTTATTATTACGGAATTCAAGCAATAGTATTCTACATGTCCAAAGTTGTCAGTTGTCGTCTCCTCCCAGTCCAGCTGGTGAGTGTGGTAATCCAGAGACAATGTTAGAACAGGCCATGTACACAGACTACCCCCTCCTCCTAACAACAAATTCAAACTCTTGTGAGTGATGCAACCATATACCAAACTGGAGGCTAGGCTTCTACTCAGTACTGCCATAACCAGTCAGGTGGAGAAGGAAACCACACTCACTACACTTCCAGTCTCACATAGACCTACCACAACAGCAGAACTAACACATGATCACACATGAACATACTCGTAGGCTCGATTACAGGTCTGCTCACGCAGCAGAGACCTCCTAAGCAGACACTCAAGCAACCACTACCACGGAAACAAACACGTGCAACACATATCACACAAAGCCACCGTGCTGAACACTCACAGCCATTAACAGTAAACAACACACCTCATACACCTATACTAGGTGCCACTATCATCAGGCACACTGACATCACATTCACCAGGCTTAACAAGGTGAGGGTCATAGTGTGCAGCCTGTCGGGCACTACGACCCGCCACATAACACAAACACTCAAGTAACTCCAAGGCAAGTACAGGTATGACTCAGTCAATGTCCATGCTGGTGTGAATGACCTGACACATACCTCCCTGACCATGACATGAGACAGTAAGGAGCTCTCTGAGCATGTAGCCCAAGACAGTATGACCTTAACCTTGAGTAGCATCTTACCCTCACGTAAGAACGATGCCACAATATCAAGGCAAGATGATCCTTCCAACAATTGACTGACATACTGGTGTCATTCAGAGGTGTGCCATTGTCTGTCATCTTGGGGTGGTATGCTTTGCTAGGGACAGCTTGCACCTGTCACCCCTGGCCTATTGGATTTTGGTGGAGGCTCTTGCTACACCCATAGTGCCTGTATTAAGCAAGGCTCATAATGCAAACCCACATCCATTTGTATCACAAAGGATGAGGAAGTAAGAGTGATGCTTCTCAACACCAGAAGTCTAGACCTCAGGATACATGCACTCAAAACCCTACTTAGCATTATGGACATTGATATCTGTGCAGTAACATAAACCTGTTTCAGGTTTCCCAGGAGCACACCAGCACTACCAAGTTATAGCTGTTACCATTCTTGTCGGCCCCAACACTTGAACAAAGGAGGGGGAGTATCAAAATTCAATGCAGATTCCCACACCTCCACATTGGTGGCAAAGTACCACATAGGTGTTAGGCCATTGAGTACAGAAGACGTAATTGGGGACCTGGGGAACAAACATGATAGCAGTCTGTCATTTGTCAACCACATGGCCAACGTGGATTGAAAGACATGTTATATAGCCCAGCTAATCATGAAGGGATTCACATTTACAGCAGGGGAGGTCATTGTGCCTCTTTGCTCATCCATCATCAGGCCTATAATTGAGTACAATGCACCTTTTGGGATGTACCTAACCAGACACGTACAGCAACTGATAAAGCCCAACAGTACCTCATCAGGAGGATCAAAGGGCTCAAACAGATGCCATATGCTGCCCAGTTAAAGGAATTCCAGCTGGACTCAGTGGCATACTGCCTGTTCAGAGGCAATCTGTGCCTGCCATATACAACCATGTCCAACCCAGATGTAATGCAAATGCTGCACCAGGAAATCAAAGTCCCACACAGCCACACGCTCAGGAGACCTGAAACTCAGCACTGACATAAATAGGACATGCTGGAGGGGCATATTCCTAACCCAGAGGCTCACTTCACTCTGTAATGAACTCACAGTACAGGTTAGGCAGAGTCCTCATTGACTCTCTTCCATAGGGATCTGGATGAGTAGATGGAGATCATAGTTGTACCCCAGGTATCACTTCTATGTCACTGTTAGATAGAGGCACAGTATACTAACCTCGGAAAAGGGCATAGCAGCATATAATTTAATTGGGTGGCAAGAGACAACATTCTACTAGGCTTATCAATGCCCTAGGGCAAATAGCCTAGTATGAACCTATGCACCTATGTGTACTGCTATAGTACTTCTGCCATATGTTGCATGTGTGTGTGTTGTGGGGATGCACAGGTAATGGCCAGATATTTCTGCACAGGCAACACGTCCGAACCACTCTGGGTGTACATCCCTACATACTGTATGTGTGTTGCCATCCAACCCTGTGATGTGGACACACATTACTCAGCCTGGATATACATATCCCAACAACACCCCACAAGCACAGTACACTACCTTGCTATGTATGCATGTAATTACACAGTTATTCACTAGTTAGGACTGTGATGCTATCCATGCAGCCCACTGGGCCAGTGGAAGCCACAACACACACTGCTGGCCCCTTTGCAAAAGCTTACCACAGACATCCCACATAGTGCATGTACTGTGCACACACATATCTAACCCAGACCATATGCACACCACTTATTTATCCTGTCCAGTAGACTACAGATACAGGCACATTGTATAACAATAGCAGGAGGCTACTGCAGCACAGGGCAGATTCACATGAAGGCAAGGCATCTGTGGTCAGCAGTGTTAAGATGCTTCACATTCACCAAATGCACAGATATTGGCAACATTGTTGCAGACAGTTTAGGTGCAGGTACCCCCCATTCTCATACACAAGTGGAATTAGTTATCACAGATGACTGTAACCCCCCTATCCTCTCACATGTGCAGGTGAGGGCCACCCTCAACATTGCAGGACACATAGCATCACTGTTACAAAATGATATCCCTGGATGTGTGCTACGCGCACCCCTGGAGGACATAGCACCACATTACAGACTGATATTAATCCCTGGCCATACTACAGGATATGTACCTGAACAGTGCCATACATACACAGTGGTCCCACACCAATGAGGAGGAACCTCTACTGACCCTGGGAACTACTGCATCATATGCACAACTGGCCTTGTGTTCTAAGCTATGGAAGTTTTAAGTATGGGCAACATGTACAGCAATATTACATATGTATATATTTCAGGACTATGTACAAGCAACCTATCTCATGGACATACCTATAGATTTTGAACTATGATACATTTGGAGGTGTCACAGTATACACAGGATTAACCTGCTACTTTGCATTACCTGTGTTTGTGGCAGCTGTTGCTGTGTCAGTGGTGCTGCTTGCTGCTTGCTGTTTGCTGCTGCTGTTGGTTTTGCTGCTGGCTGTCTTTATATTTATTTTATTTCTCTCTCTGTCTCTCTCTCTCTTTCTCTGTAGGTTTTGTGCAATGAATGTATTGCATGAGTGGAGTGTGGGTACTGCATGCTTTTGTAGGTATCTGCATAGGTCCATGTGATGGCCTCTGCACCAATTGTAAGGCAGCATTTGCTAATTGCATGCAGCCAGGTGTGTACTGATTGCATGTCTCACTGTGATTTCAGGACACTGCTATAAAAGGGTATGTGAGATAGGCATTGCCCTTTCAGATTGTAAGGACGTGGACCATGCTGGTATGCTGTTGACAGTGTTCTGTGAGTGTGAAGGTTAGTACATCTCCCATGCTTCATGCTGTGCTGTAGATGCAGGTTGCTGCATTTCTCTCGCCTGTTCCCTGTAGTGAGTGTGTATGCATACTGACACCTATGACTATATTCCATATGTATTGCTATATATATATATATATATATATATATATATAGATATATAGATAGATAGATATATATATGTGTACATATACATACTTTCATATATGTACATTACCTGACATTATTGGGTACAAGCTAACAATTAGCAGGGCTGTTTCTGTTAACACTACACTAGTATGGGAATCCAGTAATTGGGACAGTAAAAGTCTGCCTGACATGCTTCGGGAAGTAGACATACAATATTGCCTTTATCTTCATTCCTACTATTACATGTTCTACTTATTTAGCACTATATTCCTGTATGAGAGTCATGTCTTGCTGGTAGGTCATACAGACTAGTGTTACAATGGTCTTGTGGTAGGGCCTACTAGTATGCTTGCATTTTGCTTTCAAATTGAGTACAGGGTCTATCAATCAAAGTGCTGGAGGCACCTTTCAGCAGTAAAGGGGTTAGTAGGTCTCACAGGAGTCAGGCTGTGTTGCAGATTCTGGCTGCTGCATTTATCTTCACTGTTTCCTGTAGTGATTGTGTATGGATACTGACACCTACGACTATATTTCATATGTATTAATATATATTTATATGTATGTATGTGTACATATACATACCTTCATATATGTACATTACTTTACATTATTATGTACAAGCTAACAATTAGCAGGGCTGTTTCTGTTAACACTGAACTAGTGTGGGAATCCAGTAATTCGCCATTAAAACTCTACCTGAAATGCTTTGGGTAGTACACCTCCTATATTGCCTTTATATTGATTCCTACTATTACATGTTATATTTATTTTAGCACTATGTTCTTGTATGGCAGTTATGGCTTAGTGATAGGTCATACAGACTAATGTTACCAAGGTCCTGGGTTTGAGACTGGCAGTGGGAATTTATTTTCTTTCCAAACTTTCAAAATGAGTACAGGACCTGTCAATCAAAGTGCTGAAGCCACCTTTAAGCAGTTAAAAGGGTTAGTCGGTCTCACAGGGGTCAGGCTGTGTTGCAGATTCTGGCTGCTGCATTTATCTTCACTGTTTCCTGTAGTGAGTGTGTATGAATACTGACACCTACGACTATATTTCATATGTCTTACTATATATTTATATATATGTATGTGTACATATACATACCTTCTTATGTGTACATTACCTTACATTATTATGTACAAGCTAACAATTAGCAGGGCTGTTTCTGTTAACACTGAACTAGTGTGGGAATCCAGTAATTCGGCCATTAAAAATCTACCTGAAATGCTTTGGGTAGTACACCTCCTATATTGCCTTTATATTGATTCCTACTATTACATGTTATATTTATTTTAGCACTATGCTCTTGTATGTCAGTCATGGCTTAGTGGTAGGTCATACAGACTAATGTTACCAAGGTCCTGGGTTCGAGACTGGCAGTGTGAATTTATTTTTCTTTCCAGGTTTTCAAAATGAGTACAGGACCTGTCAATCAAAGTGCCATAAAGGCATTTTTAAGCACTTAAAACCAGGTCTGCACTCATTTGCGCGGAGCTCACGCATGCGCACTAGCGGTGAGCTCCAAGAATGAGCGACACCCGCACTATTTTCTTTGAAAGAAAAGAAGAAGGGGTGACAGGAAAGTGGTGAAAAAGGGGTGACAAAGAGGGTAAGACAGTAGGGAAACAAGCGTGGGATTTGCAGGAAGGATGTGGATAAGGCCCATAGATGCCCATGTCTTTAGCAGCAACAGCTGTGTATTTCTATGTATTTTGGTGGGACATTTGAAACCTTCCACCCCTGAGAGAGGTGTCAGGACAACATTAATATTTGTTGTAAAGCCAATTGTAATTAACAGTTTCAATGTCCAGCGGACATGTGTGCGACATGGACAGCTATGTATGGGGCGTAATTTTTTGTGGGTACAGAGTGCCCTTTTTTTTTTTTTTCAGGTGAGAGTGGTATGTCAGGTGAAGGAAGTCGGTATAGCTGGGGAGGTAGGTTGGGTAGGTTAACAGACAAGACAGACAAGACACATACAGGGGCGGTGTATGACACAAGTGGGGGGGTTACACAATTGACGGGGACGGAGGTTGGGATATCCAAGCCGCATGAGCCCACAGATGGCAACAGTGGAACTGATATCCCCACCCATAGGCAGTTGCCAGTGTTCCTTCACAGCCCAGGATGGGGCTGTGCTGGGGGCTGTGCAGGCGGGACAATGGGCATGCCCATAAGCTGTGCCACCCGAGCCTCGAGCTGGCATAGGGGCCCAAGAACAGAGTCTTGGATCTCCCTTTGCACCATAGACCGGACACCTTGGAGGGTGAGTGGACGTACTCCTCCGGCCATACTTGCAGAGGGGGGACGGGCCCCATCCCCTGCAGCGCTTCCACCCGAAGGTGGCACAGGGCCACTGGAGGAGGGTCCAGCCTGGGCACTAGTGCCAGGTGCAGTCGTCAGCTGAGGTGGGAGAGGTGGGTCCGCTGGGACCTGCCTTCCCAAGCGTTCTAGGTTTGTGGGTATGTTATGTTAGTTTGGGTTAGTGGCATATTATTCCATTCCAATTAGTTGTAACAGCATGCATTAGTATTCCCATTAAACAAACACCCAGATATTAACACCATTGAACAACGGGCATATCAATATCACATGCATTATTTGAACGGAAATACACAATCAAACAACATGCAGGGTTGATTAATGGCAACAGGCCATCAGGTTTGCAGGTATGAACAGGGCACATGCACAAACAGACATGCATATATTTGTGAACAGGACAAATGTCCATGGTTAATGAAATGTTCACATACCAATATTTAGTGAGTGTTTTAATTTGCAATTATAGGGTGGGGTGGAGAAAGAAAATGATGACACATTCATAAGTTATACATTGATATACATTTGTAATAGGTACACAATTAACTTGAGGCTGATGTTTCAAAATGATTTTTATTTGACTGTCATGCTAGACCTGTTACAGATACATCACTATCCTAGTTATTTTGAATTTGATCAGATACATCATCCTGCTACACTTCGATGACAGGACAGGGGACAACTATGGCTGTTTAGTTTGTCAGACAATCATTCATTCTATCTGCAAATTGTTTACTGTCATCACCATATACAGATTTTGGCTTAAACATTCAAGATTCAGACACACTGAAATCAGTTTGGGATGTTAATTTGTAATTCCCACATGCATTTAGTTCTGTGGAGATACACTCAGGCTTATATATTCGGGGGTTATTACTACTTTATTTATTGATACATGACCCTTTCTGTCACTCTCACACATCCTGCAATTTCACAGTTCATGTTGGTACTTCTAGGCTTTGTTCACATATTAGACCTGTGGTGATTCAAACACTTTCCAGCAGCCTCACTTCTGTCATGATTCAGCATTTCAACAAAGGATATATCTCACATGTGATTATCTCGGATTCTGAAGCTGTACTCTTGAGACTACTGCAGGTTATACTATATATAATTAATGGTGGGACATCTGTATTACAGCACTATTTATTTCTATCAATTATATTTCCAGTTACACTTGCATACTGCTGAACTTGTTGCAGCCATACCTGCAGACTTTCACTTCTTGCTTGCACATTATATTTCTTTTAATCAATACAATGCAGTGTTCTGATACGTGCTACACTATAATATTTATTTACAAGTACTATGTGGGGTTACTAACCTGCATGGTGGCGCAGCCGCACCAGCCTGCGGTCATGCGCCCTTCGGTTCGCAGAGCGGACACCTGCAGCTGTAATATAAAACAAGTAATATTGGAATACACATCTCCATGGTATCAGCTAGTTGAATTCCTTACATACATAAGTAAAATGTAACTTACTCAGTAGTGGGGCGTTGGGCGTATCCCGGGCCTCCTAGATCCATTGGGTCAACTGGTCTTGCTTACGCTGCTTCAGGTCCGTATGGTGGTGATGGACCTGCTCACCAGTGCGTGGTATGCCAGTAGCACTAGTAAGATCATGAGCCAACTGGTCCCATGCCTCCGCCCTGTACGCTCCCCATGAGACCTGGCCCTGCATGAGTTGGGCCTCATGATGGTGAACTAGGTACCAGACCATGTATCTGGACTCCTCAACGCCCCACCGCTGTGCTCGAAAGCAACGTCCCTCCCCTACTCCACTCATTCTGCCTGCAGGTCTGTTCTACAATCGGTTCTGCTGTGTATTCCCGCCTATGGGGCTTATATATGCCGATTTTCCCACACATTTCTATGATTGGCCGTTTTGGAATTGTATCTACTTCACAGAAACTGCTTTATCATGCTCCATTCTGGATTATATCCTATATATATGCTATTTCTGCATTTCAAAGTGCTGCTGTCATGGCTTAGTGGTTTAGTACCTTGACTCTAGTGCATGGTATCCTGGGTTCGAATCTAACCACTGATTTTTAATTTTCAAGACTGTCTAGAAATGAGTTGAGGACCTGTCAATCAAACATGCCAAAAGCACTTTTAAGCACTTAAAACCAGGTCTGCGTTCGTTTGCGCGGAGCTAACGCATGCGCACTGGCAGTTAGCTTGTGGGAGCGGCGCGCAAACGGTGTGCGCTGGGATAAACCTTAATTGGCTGGTGACACACATGTTAAGCTGAGCACAGCTAGTTGCACACAGTTTGAGCCTGTTACACCAGTGCTTAGCTACGGGCAAGCAATTTGCAGCTTTTTAAACACTACTCAGCTACAAGCACTCTGTCTCACTGCAGCTTAGCTATCAGTACATTTCTAAATATTTTTATTATTGTGTTACTTCAAAATATATGCTCCATTTCATTCCATTTTACAAAAGGGTATACTTTTACATTTGTACAATACTGTCAGGGGCCTTTTTAGTGCTTATTTACAAAAAAAAAATAAGGTTGTTGTGTGGGCTTGAGCCCTGCCTGCCTACTCTTAAGTCAGAAACTCTACCACTAAGCTATTTCGTCTTGGCTTACTCTGCATATTTAGTTCTCATATCCTTCTCCACTGCCTGCTAACTGCAATTGCGCTAGTAGCACACCCGCGCAACCGAGCGCACACAGTAGCACACATTTACGGGTTCGAAAAAAAATAAAACAGCTTATATTTTCATTTTATAGCATCTGTTCACTTTGTACACTGATGGTCTGTGGGGGAATGTGTTGTGTAGTGTGTTTATTTACATTTCCATGGCCTCGCTCGTGGCTGTTTACTTTCAGCCATTCTACACTTCCGGGGGCGTGTCCGCATGCAGGGCTTAGCCTACGGACACGCCCCCTACTCTCTTACACGGACCGTGTAAGAGTTACAGTGTGATTCAGCATGCCTCATGCACCTCATGCATATGCATGACATGCTGGCATCACACCGTTTAACTGCAGCCTCCGTGTAAGAGTTACAACTCTTACACGGAGGCTTCATGAATCTGGCCCACAGTCTTTAAAAAAAATGCTCGCTGACCCTTGTTATCTTTCCCCTAGAGATAGAAGATTGGATAAAATCAGGGTAAGACTGGCTAGGCTTATAAGGGCTCCTGAGCCATTAGCTTAGTACAGTAAACTCTCAGTTAACCAGCACCCATAAGGATTGGTAGATGCCGGATAACTGTAGTTTCAGGTTGCTTGAGAGTTACTTTTAAAAATAGGCCTGACTAATATTGTACCCGATACTATTCATTTGCTTTGGCTTAGTCTCAGGTTCGTGAAAGAGGGAATTTATTACAGTTTTTCTTTTTAAAACTCTAAAACTCTAAAATGTAAGGTATGTTTCTGCAGGGGAAAACAGAAAGTTCAACACATGAAAATTGTACTGTATTTCTTAGATTTTTTTTTTTTTTGCCGGTTGTTTGAGAGTGCCGGTTGCTTGAATTCCAATTATCTGAAAGTTTACTGCAATCTCCTGCAAACCTATGACCCTAAGTGCTCAGTCAGAGTGTAGCTTGTACCTCTACAGGGTGCCCTCTAGTCCATGAAGTAGAGATACAGTGATGCTGCCATTCACATGACAGTTGCACTACTATGAGTATTTTGCTTGAAGTAGTGGAAAGTTTTAACTGGATTGTAATGCAATTGTGGGGAAGCTTCATTCTAATCTGGGTAGTAATTATTTCATAGTAACTGCATGTCTGGCTTTTGGAGTGGGTAAATTAGATATTCTCCAAGACACCTTAAGCTGTGATAAAACCTAATTTACCAGAGTTTCTGCATGTATATAGAAATTTAGAAGATGGTCTAATAAAATACCAAAGTATCTCTGAAATGTGATATTAGGCAGAAGGTTGCCATTATGGTCTGCACTCTGATGTCCTGTCCAACAAAGGTTCTCTCATACATGAGGTACAAAAAAGGTAACTACAGCTAATGAGTAACAAGCAACTTACTACAGCTAAATAGCACATTTGAAGCACTGATGCACTTCAGCTCTGACCACAAATGCAGTGCTGGTATCATGTCTGAATGTACATAGTGTACCACCAATCTATTGACATCTGACAATCAAGACCCTCTGATAATTTGCCATGGTTAAAGTTAACTATCAAAAACTGAATACGAACAAACTAAGCTGGGGAAACAAAAAGTTACTACTGGAACAAAGGAGCACACGAAACTGACTCATCATTCAAATGTTAAGCACAACAGTTTAATACACTTTTCGTTCAGCAAGTTCTTGCTGAATGAAAATTGTATTAAATGGTTAAAGTTAAACCAGGGGTGAGCACTTCCTCATGGAGAGATGCCGATGTTACTACACCATAGCACCAACAGACATCTCTTTGTACATGTAACTGCCCCTGCTCAATTTCAGGAAATAAGAGCAAGACAGTTGAGTGCTTCTTTCCCACCCAAGCAGCTACCCCTTCTGCCCCACCCAAGCTACACATCTGCATACTCAGACTTATGAATCCTTCATTTTATAAACCACTTACTATCACCATAGCATTACTAGGGCTCACTAGTAAAACACTAGTAGTGCTATGGCAATATTTTGTCTAAATACCCCAATATCTCTTTACAGATCAAACCTAACTCACTCATGCCTATAGTGCAATCTATGTATTTTCTCGATCAGCGTATAAAGCACCTGTCACTTTAAAAAATATCCTCACCATCACCACCACACCTATGCTTTATCAGAGCACTCTTCTTATTTTGACAACTTTTATAGTATTTATTTTAATTTGCAAAGGCTTAAACACAGAAAAGTAATTTCTGCTGTTAGGCTGCTGTAAATTAAAGTAAAAAAAAACATATCCATCCCTTTAGAAAATTCTGTCAAAACCCCTCTTTTTCAGAGCATTTTTCACAGAGCTGCGGCTGCACAAACAAAAGCCTTATTTTCTTCTTTTCTTTATACAAACAGGGCAGGCCTGTATGGCTGAGCAGCAAACAGCAGGCAGCACTACCATGCCACAAAGTAAGAAACAAACGTTGTCAGTAGTTCACTACAGCAGCATCGGACATCTGTGTGTACATGAACCTGCCCCTGCACAATTCCAGGAAAAAGAAACGGGCATTTGGTGATTCTTTCCATTTTTTGTGCAACAAGCAATGATTAATTTCACAAGGTTTAACACTGACTATCTGTGGAGGTGTTTCTTTACGTAATACTTTTGCTGCAGTTCACAGGTCTTATCAGACTACTTTTCATTCGTCTTCATTATTTATTTATTTATTGATTTATTCATTTGTTTGTTTGTTTATTTATTTTTTATTTATGATAAGGTTAGTGAGGGTATTTCACTGATTTCAGTATTTGACATGAGTATTGCCATGTATTTCTGTTTTTTTTTTTTTTTTTTTAATTAGAGACATTTAGTCATGCTGTTTTATCTTGATTTTTGTGACTCTGTAGTCTACTTGAACAGAAGCAAAAATAAATAAATAAATTAAAACATTTCCAACAGTGTGAATAGCAGGCAAAATATATTGGATTTATTTAATGCTTTTGACTGATGATGAAGTACATGTTTATGCAAGGATGAAAACACTAAATACAGTTACAAAGACATGTATCTGGAGCGTTTCTCCCCAAGCCTCCGCTGAAAATTGGCTTTGTTCCAAGTCGGACTTTCCCGGTTAACAAATGTTAAATAAATAAGTAATTAATTTATTTTATTTATTTATTTTATTTTACATTTGTTGACTGGACTAGTCCAACTGGATATATGTCCATTTTCAGTGGAGGCCCGAGGAGAAAAGCTCCAACAAACACAGAAAAAAAAAACGCAATATCATTTATAATATGAGACATTTACAAATACAGCTAAATTGACATATACTAATCACATTCAATTACATTTTGTTGCATTTCAGTAAAACAGGAATCATGGTACATTTCAGCTATGGTTAGCCATTTGAACACATTTCCTAATAAAAATTTGTATAAGAGAAAACTTTGTATTTAGAGAGACTAGACACAGTGTATTTTAAGAGAATAAATCTAGACAGAGAGTAGATAAAGAGAAAAAAAAATCTATAATAGAATATGTAGAAGCTTATAAGTAGTCTGGGATAAGCAGAGCTAAGTTTAATCTGATGGATAAATGCCTAGTCAGGTTTAGTACAGGGCACAACCAGTGTGTTGTAAGGTAGAGTTTCAGTCTATTTTTGAAGAGTGATGGAGAGGGAAGAGAGGAAAGGTTACTGGGGAGAAGATTCCAAGTTTTTCCAACAGCATTAGAGAAAAGAGATTCAACAGCCTTGTTGTTAGGCTTAGAGGTATGTAGAAGATTTTTATGTGAGGAACATAGTGATTTCAGATTTGTATATGAAGTGATGAGGGTAGATAAAATAGGAGTACTGTATGGTTTATAGAGAATTTTATGGGCAATGGTTAGTTGATGGAATTTAATCACGTTTTGTAGTTCAAGCCATCCTAACTGCTTTATATTTATGCAGTGGTGGGTTCTGTAAGGGTTTCCTGTTGCAAATCTAGCGATGTTATTGTAGGAAGTTTCCAGCTGTTGAGATTGTTTTTTGATAATGTACCTCATCTACTGTTGCTATTGTTAGAAGCTTTTGATTTGTTTGACTGCCGAGTCATTGACAAATGCAGTATGGCATGAAGTTGTCCTGGACCCACGAGTAAAGTGTAGGGGAAGGGGGTGGGAAGAGCTAGGCTAGGGATTAAGGGATTGGCTAATGACTAGAGTCATGGCAATGTAGGTATTGAAGGGGGAATGGAGTAGTTAAGGAAGTGAGGTAAGGAAAGGGTGGGACTCAGGATGGGATTAAGTGTATGGAGCTAAAGGAAGTAGTTACATTTGGCGTGAGTTGGTGGTGCAGTAACAGCTAGCTTACATCCAGATGGCCTGTAGGTATTGTGAATGCAGGTAGGCCTTGGACGGTGGGGAGAGAAGGGGTTAGTTTAACTGAGTTAGTCCCCTCCTCTCCCTTTGGTGTTTCTCTGTTAATAATTATTTTAAGGTGTGGGTGGAGTTTGAGAATATAGGTTGGGGACAGGACTTGCTGGCATGGAAGGGTGAAAGAGTTACTGAGAGGAGAGTGTGTGTGGGTGAATGGTTGGTGGGTAATGTCTGTATGAGTGTGGTGCTTGGTTTACCTGGGTATTGGTATGATTCTCTGGGGGTCCAGTAGGCATGATGTTGTGGTAGGTGCTTCCTGGTGTCCTGTGGTGTCTTCTGTTGTTTTGTGGTTGTTGATGTGCTTGCTGGTGGTCCGGTGGTGGCTCCTATTGGGTGGTAGGGCCAGTCACAGTGGGTGAGGTCTTCGTGGTTGTCCAGTGTCACCAAGGTTGCTCCTGGTCATCCTGGGGTCTCCGGGGGATTTGTCAGGCTCATCATGTGGTTGGATGTAGACATGTGGGTAGGCCGGGCTCGTCATTGCTTCCTTCCCGTTTGGGCCATGCGGCTGGGTCGTAGCATGTGGGTTGGCCTGGTAATCCAAAAAAAAAAAAGTGTTCCCTGGTGGTCGTGGTAGGCGGTGGGGGTCCATCTCTGTAATCCAGTCTAGGTACATCGAGTTCAGTGGCCAATGGATCCTCTAGTGCTCCCTGTTGGGTTTGTGGGCTTCTGTGTCCTTTCTCTGGTCTCCGGTGTCATTCCTTGGTTTCCATGCATGCGCGCAGTTGTTTTCGGCTGATCCTTATGTGTGGTTGTCCCTGCTGGCTTTCCCCAGTGGTGGTAGTAGTGGGGATTCCTTTTCACTCTCCCTGGTGGTTTAGAGGGTGGCTCCTGCCGTTTTTTGTGGCCGTTCAGTCCGGGTGCCAGTTCACGCATGCACACTGTGGATATTGGCCATTACCTCTCATGGGGATAAGGATTTGTGGTCCAGAAGAAAGCAGTAAGGGTTACAGGCTTCTTAGTGGCTGAATGGTGCTTGTAGCTGTGTGGCTTGAATGTAGGTGAGTAGAGGATAGATGCAAATTTGTTGGATTTATATTTATATATATATATATATATATATATATATATATATATATATATATATATATATATACATATATGTATGTATATATAGGACAGGGGATGGTAGCTGTAGGGAAGCGTGTGGCTGAATGGGTGTGCAGCTGATGGTTTTAGATTGTGCTAGGCAGGGGTATATTTTATTTATGGAGGAAGTATAAGTGCATTAGCTACTGATTAAAGTGTATACTTAGCAGGTAAGCTATGCAAGGGGGGGGGGGGGTTCTAGGTTGCAGAGTATAAGTAAGTAGGGGAGTTGGTAGAGAGTGGTGAGGCATAGGGCAAGGCAACATTATAGGGGTTGGGGGGAGTAGGGTAGTCAGGTTTGTGGAACAGTGTTAACATTGTGTTCCTTTTTTACAGATGGCTAATTTACCAGAATTGCGACAATGATGGCAGGCTATCATAGCCCAAGTGGAAGAATTTTTCCAGGACATGGCAAGGTCCAAGGCAGTGCCAGAACAAGCTTCAGGTAGGAAGGGATGGCGCCCTGTGACGAAGACACCACGCCGGGGGAAAAGACAGCAGGTGGAGAAGCAGACTGATACAGTGGAGGCTCCTGTTCCCAGTACACCGCAAGGTGAAGGTGCAGGTAATTATATTAATTTACAAATGGTTGGGGAACTAGGTGGTGAGGATGGTGAGATGTAGGCAGTTGATGAGGTATTGTTGTATGGGGATTTGGAAAGGGGAGAAACAGTGTCAGACAGAGTGCAAAGGGTGTTGGTACTGGCAGCCAGATGTGTGGGCGGACAGATGGCTGGAGTGGAACTGGGCTCTAAGGACAGCTTGACTGGCTCAGAGGTTTGATCAGATTTTGGGCTGTGGCCAGGGGACTGGCTAGCTACTCAGGCTCTGGGACAGGGCAATAGAGTGGTTATTTTAAGTCCGCACATTCCAGGGATGGTGAAAGAAAAAATCTGGAAAGGTGAGTATTGTGATGGGTTTGAGCTGCTAGATGCAGAAGGGATCCAGAGGTTAGTGGGAGCAGAGTCAGACACTAGCAAGGATTTGTTGGCAGCATTAACAGCACTGTGTAGGAAAAGGACAGATAAACTTAGACCCAGGACTTGGGACAACTGAGTGGTTGGCTTTATTTATTAGATGGCAGTGCAGCTGGAGAATGATGGAGCATTGGCTTTGCCCCTTTTGGGATATTTTCTCACCATTTGGGAGGCACAACGTTTGAGTCCGGGGTACGCAATGTTATGGTATGATGAGCGGTTCCATAAATGGAAAGCAGTTGACCAGTCTGTGGTGGGATGTGCGTCATCCTGATATATGGCTGGCTATGATGATGGACAGCTTTGGTGGGTTTAACAGAAGGATGAGCATGGGTGAGGCAGGTGGGGTGTGTTGGTCATTTAACAATGCTACTTGTTCATGAGTTGGGTGCAGATTTGCCCACACTTGCTTAAGATGTGGAGGAAATTATTCCATGGCTTACTGTGGCTGGCAGGGTTTTGGTTCATGGAACAACACTGGTATGGGCTGAGAGAGAGATTTTCTTTCCTCTCAAGGATTACGGACAGCTCAAGGTAGGGGCAATTTTCGTGTACTCAGGGGACTGGGATCCTTTAGAGGCAATAGGGGCATGGGTGCCATTCCCCATTAAGGTGGAGGTATTGGAGCATATGCTTTGCCAGTGTCCTGATTTCGTTCTTAAGACTGAGGTCATTCAAGGGTTTCAACGGGGATTTCCTGTTAAGTCCATGGTTGGGTTGGGGGGGAGTTGTAAGAATCTCTATTCAGTGCAAGGGAAAGAGGACATTTTGTAAGAGCTGGTAGGTAAGGAGTGAAAGGCAGGGCGTTTTTGGGGTCCATTTGATACGCCACCTTTTGTTAGCTACAAGGTGTCACTGTTGGGGTTAGTGCTGAAGAAACAGCCTGGGGAGTTTAGATTGATTCATCATCTTTCATTTCCAGAAGGGAGGTCAGTGAATGATTTTATTGGGGACGAAGAAGTTAGGGTGCGTTACGCCTCTTTGGACGATGTAGTGCAGGTGATCAGGGAATTTAGGGAGCCATGGTTGTTAAGGTTGACACTTAATCGGCTTTCCATTTGTTGCCCATTAGAAGGGAGGATTGGCCATTGTTGGGGATGAAGGTAGGCGGTAAATACTATTTTGACACTGCCATGCCGATGGGTTGTTCCATGGCATGTGTGACATTTGAGAAATTTAGTACCCTTTTACACTGGATTTGGAATCAGAGGGTGGGAACGCAGAAGGCAGTGCATTATTTGGATGATTGATGGAAGGTCCAGCAAGAGTGTTGGAATTCCTGGAGTTAATGGTAGATGCAGAGCAGGGATTCTTTCGTCTACCCCAGGCTAAGATAGAGAGGTTGTGGTCAGCTATACAGGGTGTGTTGGACAAGACTAATATTCGGGTTGGTTCAGTAATGGAACTGTTGGGTCTTCTGAACTTTGCCTGTCGAGAGGGTACATCCAGGTCAGACGTTTTGCAGGGTGTTAGCTTATATGCTAAAAGGGGGTAGGAGCAAACATCATTGGGTTAGGGTGACCAGGCGGGAGGATTTGACATTGTGGGATGGTTTTGTGCAAGAATTTAATGAGATTTCCTTTTGGCAATCGGATTGGGTGGGTCAAGAAGAACTTCAGTTGTTTACGAATGCAGCGGGCAGTATCGGCATGGGGGCTTATTTTGGGGGAATAATGTTTGCAGCGCAATCGCCTCCAGATTGGAATGAGGAATTGAGGCGTGGTGTCACTTTTTTAGAACTGATGCCAATATGGGCAGCTTCGGTGGTGTGGAAGGAGCAGTTGAGGAACAAGTGGGTAGTTTTTCATTTGGATAATATGGCTGTGGTGAAGGTGTTACAAAAGAAGACAGCTAGGGCAGAATTGCTGTTGAGGATATTGAGGAAGTTGGTATTGCAGAGCCTGTTAATACATTTTTCTTTTACAGTGGTACATGTGCCTGATGTTAAGAATGATATTGCTGATAGTTTGTCCTGCTTTCAGTTTTGCAGGTTTTGAGGGTTGGCTCCGGGGGCGGTCGAGGTACAGGAAACACTGCTGGAGGAGGTGTGGAATCTTGGGACAGGTTAGTCAGGCATCTGGTGCAGCATTCTTGGGCTTCTTCTATGAAGAAGGCATATGGTAGGGATCTTTTTGATTTTAATCAATTTGTTTTGTGATTGCCAGATGAGGAAAGGGTATGGTTAGATGAATTATTGTTAAGATATGTGCTAGTGCTTGGGAGGAAGGTAAGGCTTTGCAGACAGTTAAAGTGGACCTGGCGGCTATTAGCAATTTTGCTAAGTTGGGGGTTTTGCAAGATTTTATGAAGTCCTGGACATTAGGATGTATGTTGAGAGTGTGGGTTTGGGTGATGGTGGAGCATAGGGATACACGTTTGCAAGTTACAAGGGGAATATTGAAGATTTTGTTACGGGGTCTAGGATTATTACATGGTAAGGTGGCTGGATTATTTTATGTGGGGCACTCTATGCACTTGGTTATATTATGGTGCTTTCAGGGTATCGGAATTGTTAGGTTCCTTATGTTGGAAGGATGTTATAGTGACTGAGCTGGAGGTCAACATCGTAATACAGAAAAGCAAGACAGATCAGTTGGGTAGGGAATGTACGGTGGTGCTCAAAGCAGACAGGAACCTTCACCTTTGCCCAGTAACTTGGACTACAGAATTTAGGAGTAGGAGGTTGGGGTGTTCAGAGAGGTTGGTGTTTAGTTCAAAGGATGGCAGGGTAGTTTCCAGTAGTAGGTTTATTACTTTAATTAGGAGGATTTTGAGTTGCATGGGATTTCTGTCTGAGAAGTTTGAAGCTCATTCTTTTAGAATTGGGAGGGCTTCAAATTTAGCTAGACAGGGTAGTTCAATTAGGGTTATTAAAAGAGCGGGTAGGTGGTCCTCAAAGGCCTTTTTATCTTATATTAGATAGTAGTGTTTGTGATTATTAACATTTTTTCTTTTTCTTTAAGGGAAGCGTATACTCATTTTGGGCCATTCGTATATCCACTGGGCTGAGAAGCGTGCTTTAATCAGGGAGGATGGAAGGAATTTGGGTTTATATTATTTAGGATGCTCTGTGTTTTGGCATGGGGTTACGGGTATGCATTGGAATAGGTTGATGTTTGAATTTCAGCAGGCTAAATCGTAGATAGGGTGTACTGATATAATAATAATTCATTTGGGAGGTAATGGTTTAGGTATTTTGGCTAAGAAGTGTTTAGCGGAGATTATTTTGCAGGATTTGTAAAGACTACAGGATAGGTACCCAGGTATGCAAATTGTCTGGTCCGAATTGATTCCTCGATTGTGTTGGAGGGAGGTGTGCAGTTATAAGCAATTAAAAGGGCCAGGAGGTTTGTTAACCATACAGTGGAGAGACAGCTTAGAAACTCGGGGATACATATCATTCAACATGAGGACCTTGGGCAAGGAGAGGGAGGTTGGTATCATATGGATGGAGTTCATCTAAATGAACTTGGTTTGGATTTGTTTAACTTGCATATCAAGCTGTTTCTACAAAAGATGATGCAGGTTAAGGTTTAGGAGGGGGAACAGCCTGGGATCACACTGGTGGTAGAGAAGGGGACAGGATTGTCCTCTTTTGTTCCCCCTCTAAGGATGTGGTTTTATTTGGCCAATGGTTTTGTATGGTGGGAGGTGAGCAGGTACGCTGCCTGTTATTTGTGGGGGGGGGGGTGAGCAGGTATGCTGCCCCGGTGGAGGGAGTTTCAGGGTGTGCAGGTACGCTGCCCTGAGGTGTAATCGAGCAGGGTGAGTTACTACGCTGCCCTGAGGTCGTTGTGGATGAAGGCAATTGATGTTTATATGTTTGAAGTTCATGTTATGATAATATACAATAAAGGTCATCAAATGGCTTTGTGTGTTTAGAGTGGTTTGTTCGAAGGGGGCTGGGACAATCTGATTACAGTTGCGCTTGATATGCTGCTGTTTTTCTTAGGCACATAAAGAGCTGTGCCATGTTTGCTCGAATACAGATTCGCTGATCCTGTGCATTGGCTGCTTGAGCTAGAGCTTGAGCTTGATGAATGGTCAGTTGATTGTGTGTGTGTGTGTGTGTGTGTGTGTGTGTGTGTGTGTGTGTGTGTGTGTGTGTGTGTGTGTGTGTGTGTGTGTGTTCTTCAGTCTTTCACTAAAAATCTACATTTTTATTTTAGTGAAATGTTAATACGATATGTTTACATCAATTTAAGATAATGGGCAGCCCTGCAGATAAAATTTGATTTGCTGAGGATGTCTTTTTTGTTGTTGCTGTTGTTAACAGCTTAAAGAATTGACAAACTGTTTATTCACGAGAGACTGTGAGAAGTCTCAAAATGAAAAAGGGGAAAAGTTTCTACTGGATATTGTGCATGACTACATGGTTTCTTCTGCACCTTTGACTTCTGCTTCTAATTTGCTATCTTGCATTGCCTGCTTCTCTGAAAGTTGGTAGTTCCTCTTGCTTACAGGTTATTTTTGTTGTATTGGCATGATTTTTTTCTGGCAACTTGGAATGTAAAGGGAGTATGCTGCCTCAAGAGATGTGGAAGATGCTATAGGTCTAAGTTCCCCTTATAACTTGCAGAATGACCACTGTGGTTGATATACCATTGGAACAATATTAGGTATTGATAAAAACAACATAAAGATAAAGGTCAGAAAACTAGATTACTTAGTTCATAGGTTAGTACTAGGCTAACTGCCTTTGCGTGCCATTTTAAGCATAGCCAATTATCCCTTGTGAGATTCAAACCCTGCACCTTGTGTTTATAAGGCAAACACCTTAAACAGTGAGGTTGAGTTGTCTTGTCAGACCGGATCTGAATGACCATGTGTGATTTTTATCCTATTTACAGTTACAGTTTTCAAATCTGGTTAATAATATCAGTTCTTTGAGAATGTAGTTTGACCACTAGTGGCCACTATAATATAACATTTATTGATAAATAACTTTTGTCATTTTTTTTTTATTATAAATTTATATCACACTTTCCAGTTTTATATTTTGTGTATGTTTATATATATATATATATATATATATATATATATATATATATACATACTACCAAAATTGATCATATTTAAGAATATTTTTATGCAAATATTTAATATGGTTCTTAGGCTATTATGGACTATGAAGTGTCTTTTATTTGTTTATTACAACAAACTATTCAGTATCGCGCTTTTTACTTCACCACCTTTATGGTTATTAAGATGACCATACATTACAGAGAAGTTTTAAGGTTATTTTTGAGGCACGTTAATCACATTGACATGGTTTTGTTGACATCCTTGGTATATGATGTCATCAATATGAGACAGTTGCCTTATAAAAATGGGGTGTTCGAAACATTGTTCACGTGTTACTGATGAAGATGTAGTCAGCATTAAAACCAGTTTAATGGCCTTGTTCCTGTATTCTGGAGTAAAATAATAAAGGATTCGCATCTTCTTCCTCACAGTTTGTTTTTGCCTGAATGTGTTGAGCTGTTTGTTGTTATACCATTGGAACAAAACAGGTTCCTATGTTCTGAAAATGCATTTCTCTTCACAGTCATTTGAGAAAAATATTCTGTGCTTACTTGGATCAGCCAGGGTAAAGGATTCTAAGTCTCTCAAAGCTTAGGTAGCTTTCCCTAGTTGAATAGTCAAGGCCTCTGAGATTCAAATGACATAATTTATTATTTCCTTAGAGGTTCATAGTTTCATAAGTTGTTACAAGGCTAACATCCACTTGGGCCTTTACAAGCCTAGTCGGCACCACAAACCATTTGGTTCCTGAGTATCATGGGTGATTATATAGAGGAGGGTCATGCTAGTAGGAAGATAACTAAAGATTTGCAGAGACTGTTAGTATAATATTTTTCTTATTGATGGCCTCTGTCCATAAGGAACATGCAGCCCAGAAAGTTTATGATCTCCCATCCAATTGTCAAGGTTTAATTTCATTAGGGTCATGGGTGAACATAGTTTTACATGGATGAGGAGCCTAATCCATAGTCCAGGGATCCTTTGGGATGCATATATGTCTCTACAGCACAACTATTTATGTCCCAAGCAAAGTTCAGACCCCTGACGCTAGGGTTTCTGGGGCTGTTTGTTTTGAATATGTGCAACAGTTCCATCAGGGCTGGGTCTGAAGAAGCCCTGATAGCCAGGCAAAGATCCTCTCTCAGCAGCCTTTAGGAGGCTGAATACAGATACATAGCATTTAGGTGATCAGTATAGGACAGGGCATTAATGCTCTGAATTATCCTGGTAATAAACCATTGTGGGCATTCCAACTGTTGCAAGTTTCTGCATAGACACATGCCAAAGGGGGCATTATGTACAATGATAGGTTGGATAAGGACCAAGTACAGTGGTTTTAGAATTTCCTTGTAATCGGATGCCATACCCTAATCTGTCATCTGAATGACATAGAATGATTTTGTTACTGTCTAAGGTCAGATTGCTATCTACATATGTTCCCAGATCCCTTACTACTAAGTTGACTGTTAGGGTGTTTTATCAAAGGAAAAAGTAACTTGGGTTGGCAGTTTCCCAAAGGACATTGTAATGCATTTTTTTGGCATTGAGTTTTAGGCCATGGCTTTGGCACCAGTCATTTGTCTGTGTTAAACCCTCTTGCAGGATGTTGGTTTCTTGGGAAGAATCTGTAATAGCTACCAATTTACAGTCATCTGCGAACTTGGTTAGCCATAGGCCTTGAAAATTATACTTGACTTCCAAGAAGCAGATGCCAAACAGGAGCTGGCCCAGCATGGAGCCCTGAGGTACAATGCTGATGATAGGTCCGATTTGGAGACTTCTTGGTTCCTGTCTATGATCCAGCTGTCAGTCCAGGGCCTTATGCTTAGCAAAGAGAGATAGTCAGCAACATGGCTTGGTTAGATCAAGATATGCAGTGAGCACTGTTTTACCTTCATCCATTGCCTTGGTGACCATTTCAAAGAAGTCCACCAGGGTAAGTAGGCATGACCTTCATGTATTGTTTAGATAAGAGGGCTCTGCACACTCTTTCAATTAATATTAATAATGTGATAAGGATAATTGAAGACAGTGGTACAAGTGCCCCTGGACTAGCAGTACAGGATTACTTCTTATTTCTTTCTTTTTTATTTATTTTTATTTTACTTGGTTTTTTTTCCAGTAATAAAATATGCATATGAGCATACATTTTATTTATTCATCCTTTGTAGATCAGATTAGTCCCACTAGGCTTGTAGGCTCTTTTCAGAGGAGAACCAATGTGTTATTTATACTACAGGGGAAATTTGGCCAGTAGGAACTTCCCCTACTCATGTAAAGAAGATGTTGTCAAAGATATAAAAGAAGTGAATAAAATAAACATGGATATGATTGAAACATGGATATTATAAGAATAGAAATAAGAATATGTTAAAAGAATAGATAAAACATTATTTTATGTCATATTAGTTAACTGGAATGAAAGAATAAATAACATTTGTTTAATAGTAAATGGATTTTAGCAGCAATATTAAGTAAAATCAAATGGTGATTATGGAAAAAGAAGTGGGGGTCTAATAAGGATGAAACTTTAATACAATTGTTAAGGAAATTATGAATATGTTTAAATAAATTTGTATTTCTACATATTTGTACATTTGTAAATATTGTAAATATGTAACTACATTGTAAATAAGACTTCTTTTTGTGTATAAATAAAGGACCCCTACTCATTTAAATAGGTGCCATGGGATATTTTACATCCAGCTGACTTACAACTAATTCATGCAGATCGGTTCTGATTAAACATGTCATCCAAAGGATAGCACATTCAAGAGCATAGCACCCATTTTATGAGCATAGCACCCATCTGGAAATCAAACCCACAAACTTCTGCTTTAAAGGTGAGTGTGCTACGTGTTGTACCACTGACACTGCAATGCCATATTTCTGTAAATATGTCTGGTGTTGCCCACTTGAACACACTGTGGATCAGCATTTAACATGAACAACTGTCAGAGAGGTCATGAGTGCTTCCTCAGACCAGAAGGGTACGTAGTACCACAAAATATGTTATTTTTTTTTCCTGGAAATATTATGAATCTATGGCATATGTTAATATTTATACTAATAACTTGAACCAGAAAACAGAGGTAATTCAGAGGGCTCGTGTGAAGTCTGGTATCCCACCTGTGACCCAGAGGGTGACAGGACTAACAAGAAACAGAGTATAAAGGGTTAGTCCAGATAAAAATCTCTTTAGGTAGTAGATCTAGGAGACTCTCTCTCTCTCTCTCTCTCTCTCTCTCTTTCACTCCCTGTGTGTCTCTCTCTCTCTGATATTCTCCCTGTGGGAGGAATAAAGACACCATGTTGAAGTTTACAGTATTTTTTGCAGTTAAGCAGGTAGCTGGACAAGTGTTCTTAGCACCGTTTTGGATTCAGTGGGTGGCATGCACTGCTGCACAAACAAGATAAACACCGTGGCATGCTAATTACAGCATAAGCAGCTGAACAGTATGCTAATCAACCAATCCAAGATGGAGGAGCTATTCAACAAGCTACAAACCAGCCATGAAGACTCAGTGCTGGCTTTCCATGCAAATTCCAAAACCTACTGGATTACAGCCACAGAAAGGAGTCTACTCATAAACAATGTTTGGGGCTGCAGTTGCTTTACTTCATGTGTATGTGCAACAGGCTGAAGTCTATGCTGCTGCTACTGCTAATAGACCAAGGCCAAGAAGTGGAAGAGTTGTCAGACCCCAATTAACTTATCACAACTGAGATGAACCCATCCCAGTGGAGACAAAGGTATGTGTAGCACTTAGAATCTTAGCTATAGGTACCTTTCAGAGATCAACAAGGAGTGTGCTGGGCAAGTCACAGGCATCAGCATTCAGGATCCTCCATCAGTTCTTGAATGCTATGCTCCAACATGCCAGTGACGACATATATTTTCCCAGTAACCTGAGGATAGGGCCATACTTATGCAGGAGTCCTACCCTGTAGCACACTACCCTGAAGTATTGGGTGCCATAGATTGCACGCATATAGAAATGAAGGCACCAACAAGGGAACAGGGATGGCTCTACATAAATAGAAAGGGTTTTCATTCTATTAACTGCCAAGTAGTGTGTAATGTCAAGGGAATCATCTTGAATGAGTGTGCTGGCATCCCTGGAAGTTACCACAACTCACATATCTAGCACACCTCCCAAATATATCAGATGTTTGCTAGGAGGGAGACTCCACAGGGTCATTTACTGGGGGATCCAGGTTATGCACTGGAACTGTGGCTGATGACATCCATCAGAAATGCACACACCCCGGCTGAAGAATGCCATAATGAGACATATGCTGAAACCAGAGCAATCAAAGTCCATGTGTCTGGGCTGCTGAAGTCGTGGTACCTAGATACATCTGGGGGAGCCCTGCAGTACACTCTATGGACATGTACTGAAATATTCACAGTATGTCCCATGCTACACATCATCCTGAGAAAACAGCTACAGCAGGATCAACAGGGAGAAGGAGAACACATTCTACCACCAATGCCTAGGTCATCACAGCCACATGCAGATGAGGAGTCAGAGGGAGAACCAGCAGCTGCTGTGAGTGTAGGCAGATGTAGGCATGCTCAAGATGCCCTTGCATTGGCTAAGAGACAATGCATAGCACATGCATTCACCACCTAAGGGCCTAAAACCTTTTTCCTATGCACATACATATACTAACATTGATGTCAGGCAACTCACACAACCTTTCTCTCCCTATGTATTGACAGTGTACTGCTTGCATCAGACTGCGTCAACCCTGAACTAAAACTGTTGCAACTGCTGGAATTACAAGGTAAGTATTGAACCTGGAGTGTATTGTGTAATAATGTGATTGAGTGGCATATCCTTACATTTTGTTACTTGGTAGTGTAAGCAAATAAAAGATGGGAGATTTGTACAAAAATTATTGAACATGTGAAAGCAAAGACTTGTTTGACATATAAGTGTCCATTATTAAGTAGTAGGCCTCAACCATCAAAGATTTACAGAGTTATACCTCTGTAAAGTAGTGATGGTCACTGCATGCCCTCATTTTAACACCATAGGTTTGTACTAGAAAATCATTAAAGACAAAAGTTAGATAGTAATGATACACATTTCAGTTTCAGACTTCACAACCTTCACAAGATCATTCACAATAAAGTTGGGAAATTGTGATGCTATCAACTATCTAACTTTCTAAGACCAAGATAACTCAAAGGTACAATTATCAGTTCAACATCACAAATGCAGATATATTAAACACTAAGACAACTATGTACCATAAGCATCAGATGCAAAACTTATGTATCCCTGAATCCAAAAGATACAAAACAGGGTTATGGCACAGTTATCATCACTCTGACTGGGTGTTGTGGGATGGGGGGGGGGGCAGAAAGCCTAGGCTGACACAAAAGGTCAGTGAGTGTGTGTGAGTAAGAAAAAGAAGCAGGCAAACATTTGGATAAACCAATAATTGGCCAGTGAGAGAAAATGAATTTAAGCTGCGTGGCTGAACCATGTAACTGTTGTGTGTGTGTGTGTGTCTGTAGTGGTTCTCCAGGTGAAACTGGTCTGTGAATGTTTGCATGAACACAGCCAAGCTCTATATTAGCTCTTCGTCTTGGTATGTTGGACAGGTGTGAACCATGCATGGTAGAGGTGGCAGTTCATCGTTGTCATCCCCGATCATGAGAACTGGTCCTGCCAGGAGTTGCATTGGCATGTCCATGTTCATGGTCAGAGGCACTGTTATTACCTGGATGAACTGCCCTCTCAAGGGCACTCAGGACAATAACCCCATGGGCTGCCATGTCTGGGTGTGGACTGCTCACCCACTGACTGAGCAGTGGAAGTACTGCCACTATGGAAGCATGACTGGGCACAGCTTCTTGGCTGCCCTATCCCCACGAGTATGCTGTTCCCTCCCAGCAGATGTTCCATCACAGACAACACTCATTCCATCACAGACACCTATTGTTCCAATGTGTCATTCATCCAATTTATTGAATAAGCAACATGGTGGAGATATTCATGCATGTCAGCCTGTGCCACATCTACAACCTTAAGCATTTTTCTGGAGCACCTATAAGAATGTACCTGTGCCTCCATGATGATCCAAAACATACACTAAGTGGAATGGGAAGAGTCACCTGGATCAGATGGAGGACGGACAGCAGACCTCCTCCCAGCATCCCTAACAACCCTTCTGCATGGCACTTTTCCCATACTTTGGCTATGGCCAGAGTCATCAGGCACTGGCGCCATAGTAATCACACTTCCCTGATCTGTTGCCTCTCCTTCCACCTGTCCAATATCTGAGGTTCACTGGAATTGGTAGGCACAGTCCTACTGGTGGTGTCTGACTGAATTTCAGGGGATGGCTATATGTCAACCTCAGTGTCAGGTTCAACCTCTGCACCCCCCAACTTTGCCTCTGTTTGGCCACCATCATCACAGTCTGCTGATACACTGACATCAGGTGGTAGAAGTCCCACAATTCCACTGTCAGGATCACCTGTGATAATGAGCAACAAAAATGCAGGAACAATTAATACATAATCATCTTCTTTCAGCTGTTTCCATTAGGGGTTGCCACAGCAGATCATCTGTTTCCATTTCTTCTTGTCCTCTGCATCTTGATCTGTCATACCACCACCTGCTTGTCCTCCCTCACCACATCCATAAACCTTATCTTAGGCCTTCCTCTTTTCCTGTTACCTGGTAGTTTCATCCTTAGCATCTTTTTCCCAATATACTTAGCAACCCTCCTCAGCACATGTCCAAACCAACATAATCTTGCCTCTCTGGCTTTGTCTCCAAACCTTCCAACCTCGGCTGGCCCTCTAATATACTTATTCCTAATCCTGTCGACCCTCATCACACCCAGTGCAAATCTTAACATATTTAACTCTGCCACAGAAAGCTCTAACTCCTGCCTTTTTTTCAATGCCATTGTCTCCAACTCATATAGCATAGCTGGTCTCACTATCCTCTTGTAGACCTTCCCTTTTACTCTTACTGGTACTCGTCTGTCACAAATCACTCCTGACACTCTTCTCCACCCACTCCATCCTGCCTGTACTCTCTTCTTCACCTCTTTTCCACACTCACCATTACTCCGAGATATTGATCCCAAGTATTTAAACTCATCCACCTTCACCACCTCTACTCATTTCATCCTCACCATTCCTCTATCCTCCCTCTCATTCACACACATATATTCTGTCTTAGTCCTACTGACCTTCATTCCTCTTCTCTCTAGAGCATATCTCCATCTCTCCAGGGTCTCCTCCACCTGTTCCCTACTCTCACTACAGATCACAATGTCATCTGCAAACATCATAGTCCATGGGGACTCCTGTCTGATCTCGTCTGTCAACCTGCCCATCACCATTGCAAATAAGAAAAGGCTCAGAGCTGATCATTGATGTAATCCCACCTCCACCTTAAACGCACCTGTCACTCTCACCGCAGACCTCACCGCTGTCACACTACCCTTCTGCATATCCTGTACCACTCTTACATACTTCTCTGACACTCCTGACTTCCTCATACAATACCACAACTTCTCTCTAGGCACCCTGTCATATGCTTTCTCTAAGTCTACAAAAACATAATGCAACTCCTTCTGACCTTCTCTGTACTTCTCCATCAACACTCTCAGAGCAAACATCACATCTGTAGTGCTCTTTCCTGGCATGAAACTATACTGCTGATCACTAATCATCATGTCCCTTCTTAACCTACCTTCCAGTACTCTTTCCCATAGCTTCATGTTGTGACTGATCCATTTAATCCCTCTGTAGTTACTACAGCTCTGCACATCACTCTTATTCTTAAAAATCTGTACCAAAACACTTTTTTCTCCATTCCTCAGGCATCCCCTCACTTTCCAAAATTTCATTAAACAATCTGGCTAAAAACTCCACTGCCATTTCTCCTAAACACCTTCATGCTTCCACAGGTATGTCATCTGGACCAACAGCCTTTCCATTCTTCATCCTCTTCATAGCTATCCTTACTTCCTCCTTGCTAATCCATTGCACTTCATGATTCACTATCCGCACATCATCCAACCTTCTCTCCCTCTCATTCTCTTCATTCATCAACACCTCAAAGTACTCTTTCCATCTGCTCAACACACTCTTGTCACTTGTAAGTATGTTTCCCTCATTATCCTTTATCACCTTTACCTGCTGCATATCTTTTCTAGCTCAGTCCCTCTGTCTAACCAATTGGTACAGGTCCTTTTCTCCCTCCTTAGTGTCCAACCTTTCATACAACTCTTCATATGCCTTATCCGTAGCCTTCGCCACCTCTCTCTTTGCCATGCACTTCATCTACTTATACTCCTGTCTACTTTCTTCATCTCTCTGACAATCCCACTTCTTCTTTGCCAACCTATTTTTCTGTATACTCTCCTGTACTTCCTCATTCCACCACCATGTCTCCTTGTCATCCTTCCTCTGTCCAGATGTCATACCAAGCACCTTTCTAGCCATCTCCCTTACTAGCTCTGCTGTAGTTACCCAGCTATTTGGTAACTCTTCACTGCCACCCAGTGCCTGTCTTAACTCTTCCCTGAACTCCACCACACAATTACCCTTTTTCAATTTCCACCATTTGATCCTTGGTGCTGCCCTCACACTCCTCCTCTTCTTGATCACCAACATCATCTTACAAACCACCATCCTATGCTGCCTAACTACACTTTCCCTGGTCACCACTTTACAGTCTCCAATCTCCTTCAAACTGGCCCTCCTACATAAGATATAATCCACCTGTGTGCATCTTCCTCCACTCTTGTATGTCACCCTATGCTCCTCCCTCTTGTTAAAATACGTATTCACCACAGCCATGTCCATCCTTTTTGCAAAATCCACTACCATCTGACCTTCTGCATTCCTTTGTTTAACACCATACCCACCCATCACTTCCTCATCACCTCTGTTCCTTTGACTACATGCCCATTGAAATCTGCTCCAATCAGCACTCTCTCACCCTTGGGTACAGTCATCACCACTTCATCCAACTCACTCCAAAAATTTTCTTTCTCATTCATCGCACACCCAACTTGTGGAGCATATGCACTAACAACATTCATCATTACACCATCAATTTCCTGCTTCATAAACATCACTCTATCCGACACTATTTTCACCTCCAAAACACTCTTAGCATACTGTTCCTTCAGGATAACTCCTACACCATTGCTCCTCCCATCCACACCATGATAAAACAATTTGAACCCACCTCCAATATTAATGCATAAACTACTATAATCCAGTATATATTAACAAAAAAACAGTGCTGCTACTATTAGACAGTACAGCAATACACACAACAGTACTGAAATCAATATCACACACTAAAATATATCTTTGACTTGCTGATCAGAACTGACATAAAATGATTGGATTACCATCGGCAGATGAGGGTATCCTCTGCATGCGAGATGAACCTAGAAGAAGTTAAACAACAGGTATAGACAACATTATCACAGTTAACAGTAACACAAGAGGTACTGCTTTTATCCCTTTATATGTCTATTGACTATACTTTCAACTAGAACTTGGATGATTATTCCTTCCTAAGTTAATCAATCAGAATGTGTTATTAACTTTATCAGTCCACAATACCCTCCCACCCAAAAAGAATTTTGTGAACAGAAGTAACATATTAACTTAAATTGTTTTACTATACAGCAGTATTCAACAATTGAGATACAAAAGCCTACCTGGAAGATCTTCCTGGGACATACTTGCTGTCCCTGAAGCAGTTGCACCAATGCCAAGGACATGCTGTTCTACATTTTCCTGGGAGCTTTCCAGATCCCGAACAATGGGCAGGAACTCTTCATGTCATGTAACTGGGGCTCTGTAGCAGGCCCCGTACCCATCTGCTCATGGCCCACTACAGCTGCTCTCCTTCCTGTAAATGAGATCATGTCAGTGGCCCTGTTTTGCACCTGCCTATTTGTCCTGCCATGGACACCCAAGGCATTAACATTGTTGACAATCTGCCTCCAAATCTGCATTTTGCATGACATATCTCCCCATCCCCTTTCAAGCAGAAAGGCGCCACGTTGCCTAATAGCATCAATAACCTGATTTTCAGCATCAGTGAAGGGTAGTCTTCAAGGATTGAGATGACTGGGTGGCATAGTCCTAGGTGATCTAAAGGACAACATAACAACAAAATGACTGTTCCCAAATAAAACAGAAAAGGTAGCATCTCAGTGTTATCCACTAGAGAAACATAAAACAGTCTAGAGATTTGAAATACAAATAACAGGCTGGATGCATAAAAGGAAAGTTACAATAGCAACATATTCTTCTTTGTGCAATAACAGAAATGCAACTTTGCTCCCCCCAAAGAACAGGCACATGACATATTCTGCTAATAAACCATCTTTGAAATGCTAAAAGTGCTATCAAATGAATTCCCTGAAACATGTCTACAGATTTATCACAGGACATTCCATTTTAAGGTATTGCCAATCATGTATATATGTGTAATGCATTTACAAACATGCCCATGGCATCAGTACACTTCTAATTAATGCATACAGATAAAAGGATAAAAGCCTTTGCTTCAGATTTTTCTTAATAACATTCTAGCATATGTAGTATGTAGCTGACAAAATGCAAGCATGCCTTCTCAATTTCAATAATCCTTTGTGCATATATATCCCAAAGTAATAGCCTCTGTTCTATGTTCTCACATAAACAAGTCTCCTCACCTTCAGTTTTCCTAGCTACACAGTTGCCTTTTTATATGGTATAGATTCAGGATTGCTAGCACAGTGAATATGCAAACCAGGTGTGAACTGATTAGAATTGCTGAATCCAAAATACTTGTCTCCATAAATCAGATGTAAACATAAGGCAGGCACCCCCTCAATATTTGGTTTTAATGGATGGCAACTGTGAATGATTACTTGTTAGGAGAAGGTAAACACAACAGTACTGTAGGATGCCCTACATCCAGTGGGTGTGTCAGGTTAGACTTACAAAGTGTTAGATGCATGGTTGGAAAAGTAATTAAGCAGCACACAATTCACAGGTTATGTTCATTAATGTCCAACCTCCCCTTCATTTGCTGGCAACTGCATATGATATTATTGCCATTTAATATCCTCAAACATTTTAAGGGCAATGATATAGAATGGCCTACAGACTGCATGTCTCAGATTGCTGGTCAACTAAAAGAAGAATGACCAACAAACACAGACAGGAAATACAGAGCTACATATTTGCAAGCAACAGTCATAACTGTTTGTGTGATCACTCAGTGTACAACATCCAAAAAATAATAAATGTACAAATAACAGTTGTATGGTTTCATATTACTGTAGATGATGTTGCAGTTGGTTATATGCTTCCTGTTTTCTGGAGGTTCATTGGAATGAGAGTTCAAATCCTGACCTATAAGGAAATATCTCATGTTAATTTTCCAGTGTGTATGTCATAGATTGCTTTTCTTCATTACAACTATTTGTCCTTTTTTTTGGGAGGGGCAGTGTTTATGCAATGTGCTGCTTAGCTCAATCATGGGAAACAGAGGAGAATGAATGTCAGGTTTGTCTGTGCTTATCCCATTTGCACAAAGTGTGGCAGTATGCAAAATGGACAACTAGCCCACTCAGGAATCAAACAGAACACCTGCAGACAGGACACAGACAGCCAATAATTGAAACCAGATACATCCAGTTGATCATCATCAGCCTGCCCCAGCTCAATTGGATCCAGCACTGATGCCCAGCACATCTGGGATCCAACTTGGCATTACTGCCTCAGCTGCCCCATGCACTACCTGCACCATCAGGTAGTACTGCCATGGAAGCTGGTGCAGTTCTGCCCTCCTGGAGCAGTGCAGAGGTGCCAATTTAATCACCCACAGCTAGTTGCCAGGGGTGGTACATAGGGTTGTGCGCAACACAGTTGGTGTATGCCTACAGCAGATGGAGAGGTTGCTCTCCCTCATGGTCTATAGAGACATCAAGCACTCCAGCCACCAGTGGAGTAAGTTAATAGTGAAGACAGTCCAGTGGGTGAGGATTTGATTCTCACTGTCTCCAAGCTTGACGGGTATGAGCTTGCATTGTCTCCTCCCTCACATCAATCATGGTATCCCCCAACCCTTTCTGTCCATCATTGTCCCTGTGTCCTGTCTTGTTTGTTTTGTATGTTTGCAACTGCTTCCTCACATACCCAACTTACCTGACTCAGACATACCTATGCCACTTCCCCAACATTCCTCTTTTTTTTAAATTAAAAAAGAAAACAAAAATGGGCACATGTCCCACAAAAAAATCATTCTATACATAGCTCTCCATTTTGCATGTGTCTTCGTGACATGCTTGATTCAGTCTAGTTGGCTATACAATATGATAGAATTGTTGGTATCCCTCTTTGTGGAGGTGAGAGACCAAATTCAGTTACTCTTCTGCACATACTTTCAGTTTACACTGTTAAAGAAATTGATAGCTATGGTTCTCTCCTACCTCCCTCTTCCTCAGGCTACTGAGAGATTACCTATGCCTGGCCTACAGAGCTGTCTCAGACCCTGCCCTACTGGAAATACTGGACATCTGCACATCAAATGGGACACGAATAATGTGTTCCAGGGATTTCAACCTAGCCTGTGACATAAACATAGCATGCTGGGGAGACATATATATCTCCCAGTGATTGCCAATCCTCTATAATAGGCTCCCACTGCTTGTGAAGCAGTGCTCCTCAATGACACTAATCAAGCTCAACCTTGACAACTTGGTGGGTGATTGTAAATTCATCCCTGGGGTGGCACCTATGTCCCTCATGGACAGGGCCAGTCAGTGCTGATCCCAAAATCTCTCTGCTAACAATTACTATCTAACTATGCTCAATAATGGTACTTGTATTTTTACGAGGTTAGGCTTTTAAACATCTTAGAGCCATTAGGCTAGTAACCTTCTATGAATGTATGAAGTTATGAACCTATGCAGGCCTCTCAACATCTTTTCCCTAACATGCCCTAAGGATGACATCCACTATAATTTGACCTGCAGTCTTAGGAAATTCAGACTTGTGTCATGGTGCTTGCACAAAGTACTGAGTTCTGCAGTATGTGCACTTAGGCAGTGTTTCTAGTCTCACTGCAGTCACCTGAGTGGGTTTGTGCTCTTGCTTGACATTACAGAGAGAGCTTTTTACACCAGCATCCGGGACACTGTTATTACCATATTCTCCTCAACAGACAGTGCTGATGTTATCATCTATATCTGATTTGTGGCTATGCATTATTCCCACCAGAGCACGGTCAGAATCTGGCCTGGAGGCCAGGAAGAAATCACCATATCCTATGCGATGCATATTACAGTGTCATGGCTTTCAGTCTATCCACATACATTATGGCATGGTTTGTAGGCCCTGTGTTTTCTTGGTGAGAATCCCCTGTGAATTCTGTCCAGCTGCTGCATGTGTCTGATGAGGTACACCAAAACATAGTACTACACTCTATTAGTATTCTGATGAGTTTTGAGTACAGTGCTATAATACAATCCTAAGACCTGAATATGATGGCTTGACTTATGTGCACAACATAGGCTTTCAGTACCAGTGTGGACACTTGGTGGTTGAAGTTCAGATTGCTGTCTCCATGTGTTCCCAGTGCTTGCATCATTGGCTTTCAACATAGCAGGTCTGTTGTCAATGCTATAATTAGGATGGAATTCTACTTTCAGAAAGAAAAAATAAACACACATTCCTATATTTATTTGTAGACCGTGTGACTTTGATACCAATCATATGTCTGTGTTAGCCCCTTCTGTAGTATGTTATCATCATAAATTGACTCAATGACTGCACTCAGTATGCAAGAATCAGCAAATGTGGTAAGCCAAAGTCTATATACTTTATCCTAAACTGTTGAGAAATAGATTGCAAACAGTAAAGGACCGAGCACAGACCACTGGGGTAGACCAATTGCGACAGCTCTACTTGTACAGGTTGATTCACTAACTTTCACAGTATGTGTTATATCAGTGAGCTAATTCATTACTCATCTAGTGGCATGAGGTTTACTCCCAAGCTGGGAGACTTTCTCAATAATCCCTGCATAGGGGATTGTGTTCAAACCCTACAACAGTTGAGAATAGCCAGTGTACACTGTCTTATCTACATCCAAGCCTATCACACAGAATCAATGGGCTGTGACAGTTTCACAGATTGCCTTTCACATGATCCATTACATACACCTTCCTGACACATTTTAATACACACTTCAACACACCCTCCACGCAGACTATGTTGCTTTATAAGGGTGTTTTCAACATGCAGCCATATGAGTTAGGGGGGACAGCACCTGATGCATGCATGTATGGACACATCATGACTCTCCCCATCTGTGATGTAGACAGACATGGCATAATGGACCTTTTCTAAATGGACACTATTAATATCCTGGCTGTGTGCAACAGACCTATGTGAGTTGTTAAAGCGTCATCATATCTGTTAAATCTGTTGTGTGTCCTCAAAGAGATCATCAAGGGCATGCATGATGAGAGCACTATCACCCTTTTGAGCTTGACAAGCCCAAGGCATTTGACACAAATCCACAGTGAGTTATTCACTCAGCACTGTCAGATGAAGCCATATACACCTATATCACCAAGTGGGTAGACCAGTATATAACATACATGGCATCTAAATATGTTGACATGTGTGACGTTATATATATCTCAGGCCCAGTGATCAGGTCAGTACATCAGGGCTGTCTGCTAGGCCCTTTCCTGTCCATTATTTAAGTAATAGACATCACAGATGACATACACATCCTGTGTACAAAAAGCTGCCTGAAGGACTACAGATTGTGGGCAATAATTGACTCTAACTGTGAGATTAGCATAATACAGACAATATCAACACACACCAAAGATTTCTGTCAGAACCATGACAACACCTGCAATGATAAGAATACATGCAAGGATTTGTTACATCAGGAAAACAAACATACAACCCAAGTTTAATGTTGACATCATATGCTATAATCAGACTAATGTATATGTTACCCATGCCCTGGGGTAGATGGTAAGTGGAACATCCACCAGCATGTAGTCACTGTGCTGACTACTCCCTTGTTTGTAACACAAGTACTGAGTTTGTGAAGGACATCTACATGAGAGGCCATAACACCTTCATAGGTCCCAACCTTCATCAGACCAATAAATAAGTACAATGCAGCTTTCTTCATGCACCTTCCTACACATCTTCCACTGATGTGTAATGAAAGTGTACCACCTTTGTCAGAGTGAGCTGTCACACAGATTATTGGGTATACCTAGGTATTCTGTTTGTGGCATAAACATTACTGTTTGATGGTATGGAACCCCCATCAAGTTGTTACACCAAATGCATGTGTGCTACCAGTTCTGATTATGCACACAGTACATACATAGGTGTTTGACAACATTAACAGCATGGATAACATTTGTGACAGTGTGGATTGTGCTCTCTCTCTCTCAATATATATATATATATATGGGTCTCATGCTCTACATTGAAAGAACACTTCTTCGAATTAGAGCAGGAGACCCACACTTCATTGAAAGTTCACTTCAACGAAAGTGCACTTTTGCTGAAGTCTAGTTCCCTGAGCAACCCCCAAAAAATAAAGCACTAAAACATGTTTTGGCAGGAGGGCAAGCCCCCCTGCACCCCCCATATGGGGGGCTGTGCAACCCGCACCCCCCTACTTAAATATACCAACTCTGAGATTGCACTACAGCGGGGAAAATGGAATATTCCCATTCTGCGCTGTAGTGTGACAGCCGAAGTCAATGTATAAAGTTTCATTACTTTCAAACAAGTGGACCCATATATATATATATATATATATATATATATATATATATATATATATATATATATATATATATATATATATATATATATATATATATATATATATATATATATATATATATATATATATATATATATATATATATATATATTTATATATATATATATATATATATATATATATATATATGCCATGCACACCAGTCAACTAGACTGTATTGATCATAGTGTCGCATACAGGTATACAAGTATAGCACTGCCACTCCTAATACCTCCAGTAGATGTTACTGTGCCAGGATAATGTGTGTGATTACCCTTACAGAGTGTGAACATATCATAATAATTGTGCAAGTGTGTTTCTGCAGAATCATCTCTGTAATGTCAGAGGAATGAGATTACTGGTAGTTTTATTCTTATATTGTCTATGAATTTGGTTTCTTCTTTTAATGCTGTCTATGAGCCTTTACTTATGTCACACTTGATGGAGACCTCTGCTGGGATTGCACTCATATTCAGGCAAATCAGTTTTCATGGCATCACAATATGCACCCTTCCCCAGTTGCATGTCAGATCCCTGATAGATGTCTTCTGCATTATTCATGTATGGATGATTATCTAGACTGGCTCGAATTTCCACTCTTACCTTTCATACGTGCAATAATTCACAGCACATAAAATCATCTTCAAAGCAGAACACTGCCCTACCCTTTCCACTCTTCTTACCCACTGCCATCCTGACAGGCACCTCAGATCTGAAAACCAGCAACTACTGAAAGTAGAAAAAAAAATGTATCTGCTGGCCATATGCTTTACTCAGTTACTATTGCCAAACTGTGGAACACTCTCTGACCATCAATCAGGACCACTAGCAATAAATTAGCTTCAAAAACCCTGCAGCAAAGCCTTTCCTCTTTATGGCAATGTACATGCACCAGTACCTCACCTATCAAAACCTGACTGGATCTTCCTCCACTCTTCTCACATCCTACTACCCCTCTTCACATCACAACCTTCTATCTACAACCTACTGCTTTCATTATTTTGTTCCATTAAACCTTCCTTAACCCATCTATTGTAGAAATACTTACTTTCTGACCATACAAGATGTTAATACTCATACTATGCTCTTAGAACGTAAAATACTGACAAGATAGCCTAGTTTGGTAAATAAAGCATAGTGACTATACATAAGCCCATGTCTGTTTCTTTTAGAATCCTACATTGCACTCTTTTCGTTTGTTGACTTTAAATGTTCCATGGACTTGTGTTATTCTGTTGCTGTTACTATTGTATTGTAAACAGCTGTTTATGTGCAGGATTTCTCCCCGGCCCTCCACTGAAAATAGGCTTATCGTAGCCCAGTGGATCTTCCCAGTAAACAAATGCAAATAAATAAATAAATGAATACATCTCACATAGACTATGTCACCTTGTGTGATAGTCACATAATACACATTTTCACTGTACATTTCCTACTGTACCATATTGATATGATTGAAGTTGCTGCTATAGCTGTCTTCCATTGGCATGCTCTCACCTGCTATACATTAAGTTGTTTTACTTGTCTTCTTTCCTTGTGTTCATTCCTACAATTAATCTATGTGTCAGTATTCAATACAAACACACCCCCCTTAGCGTTTTTATTTCATGGCAATCCACGTACCATTACAGATCATTTACACAACTTCAGTACAGAATGCCAAGAATGGGATTTCACAATATACTGCTCTGTATACACTGTCCTGTACTATGGCTGGACCATATATTATAGCAATAACCCACGCCTGCGTGTGGGTAATGCGGGATTTACCCACGGTTGGCGTGGTTTGGTCCCGAGGCGAGCCGAGGACCAAACAAAGACAACCGTGGTAAATCCGCATTACCCACACCCAGAAGTGGGTTATTGCTATTATACTATGACATTATTTAAGAAAAGAAATAATTACTTTTCTTAAATAATGGCATTGTATAATGCCTCTTTGCTGCCCTTCTGCAGCTGTCTGGTATCCACGGCAGTTCTGATGTACTGCGCATGCCTACGCAGTACATCAGAGCTGTGGCGAAAAGCAATGGAGAAAGCAAGATCTCCATTGCTTTTTATTGTTTTGCTATGTTAAATGGGTTTAACATAGCGAGACAGCTTTAAAATAAGCAACGGAGATGTCCGTTGCTTATTTTAAACCTGTGTCGCTATGTTAAACCCATTTAACATAGCTAAAAGCAATGGAGATCTTGCTTTCTCCATTGCTTTTTTTTTTAAACCAGTCTCGCTATGTTAAATGGGTTTAACATAGCGAGACAGCTTTAAAATAAGCAACGGAGATCTCTGTTGCTTATTTTAAAGCTGTCTCGCTATGTTAAACCCATTTAACATAGCAAGACAGGTTTAAAAAAAAAGCAACGGAGAAACCAAGATCTCTGTTGCTTTTTGCACACTGTGTCCCTATGTTAAAGGAGTTTAACAAAGCAAGACAGCTTTAAAAAAAGCAACGGAGATCTCTGTTGCTTTTTTTAAACCTGTGCCGCTATGTTAAACTCTTTTAACATAGCGAGACAGTGTTTTAAAAGAGACTTATACTAGTGGAAAAAGTCCTGGCGACCGGACCTTTTTCCATTAGTATAAGTCGATTTACAACGTGCATGCTGGCCAATCAGCGTGCACATTTTGGAATATTAATGGGGGGTCATGGTATAATTAACATTCATACCGCTCAGCTATCCAGATTTTCACAGAATGTCCGGATGTGTTCCTTATCAAATTTTTAGGTTTCTGCCATACTAATGGGATGATCTCAGGACTGATGTGACTTAATAATAACATACATTTAAGTTTCAGACTTCAAATCCTTCAAACATGTATCTTAATACAACCCTCTTGTTATTCTACTAAATTTCTATAGGATGAATATGTAAAATATGTCACAATTTCTGGGTCTTTTTCCCCCCATTATGTTGGGCTTTGACAAGATGTTTTGTGCCAAGAGACTGAGAGCTATCTGTGAAGCCCTGGTGAACACTGTGTCATTCCACACAAAACCAGAGACCTTCAGTGCTCTAATTTAAACAGGAGTGCTATCTGTGTTCATTTACATGGTTTCCTGGCTGGAAACATTCACAAAACCTTGCTTATTTACGTTTAAATGTGGTGCGCAGCATGAATATGCAATGACCGCTGCTGCTCACAACACATTACTGCACACACATGTAAACTCCAAGTAGGCTTTGCACAAAGCCTACATGGAGTTTATTGAATCCCACTGAATGCCAGACTGCACGTCTAAAATGTAGTTTTCCATTTTAGGTTATGTTGAGCTTTTTCTGATTATATTTACAGATTATGCTCAGAGAGGTTCATGTTTTTTTTTCCTTCAGAATCTTTGTTTAAGAAAATCATATTTATTAAAATCATAATTATTGATGACAAGTTATAAACTTTCCATTGCATAGTTGCATTTATCAATGTGATGAAACAGTAACATCTGAATAAGTGCCACTCAAAATAAGTTATCTAATAATTCCTGCCCTGATGATAATGAAATAGGCTCTACACGCCTCATCAGTGGACACATGTTATCCCATGATAATTAAAGGTTTGCATGCGGCAAATTTAAGATTATGGATAATGAGGTGATACTGAAAGTAAAAAGAAAGGATGAAATACTAGCAGAGCAGATTGGGCATAACCAGAAAGGCATATTCAACAGAGAAAAAAACAGAGTGAAAAACTATGTACTATTATCCAGAGGTTAACTTCAGCTACTCAAGTCCCAAGTGCTCAAACACTAGTGTCTTGAAACCAGGGACTCAAGTGCCTTGTAGCGTCGTTAGTCTGCTACTTTTGCTGGGAATCAAATATGAGATCAGGCAAGCAGCTGTGAGAACGGAGCTGCATGGGGGAGGTTTAGTGTTGGTGAGTGGAAGGGGGTTGGGATTATAGAATGGGAGGGGGAGTTTAGGGTTACATACAGGGAAGGGCATTTTAATGACAGGGAGTGGGAAATGAGTTTGGGTTTAGGAAGCAACTGGAGAATTTAAGTTTAGAGACATGGGATTGAAGTTTTCAGTTTAGGAAGCTGGAAGGAAGTTTTAGGTTTAGGGAGCAATTGGGAAATTTAAATTTGGGAGCAGGAAGGGAGATTTAGAGTTAGGGAGAGATTGAGAAGTTTAGTTTTAAGGAGGGTGGTTGGAGTTTTAGGTTGAGGAATAGATCAGGGACTTTAGGGTTTGGGAGAAGGAATGGATTTTTAAGGTAAGGGACCATGGAGTTATGGAAACTGGGTGGGAGTTTTAGATTTGGTGCATAGGTTCGAGTAGGACTATGCAGTTTAAATGATCATGCTGGGAGGGTCATGAACAAATAGGAGACTGTGTTGGTAGGAGCTAGAGCACTTGTTTTTTAAAGAAAGTAGCAGAGTTCAGGTGTACAGCAACCTACTAGCATGCAAGCACCTGTAGTAGACTCATCCATAGTATTTAAGTGAGGCCATACGTATGGGATAGAGTGGTGAATACTCTGCAGTTCTAATGCTAATCATAAATTTGTCTCAACTATAAAACTGTTCCAAACTTCAAACCAAAATATAAGCTAAGCTAAGCCTAATTGTATCCTATCCCATTACTAAAACTAACCTATAAGATCCTAATCGGAAAGTCAGAGAAGAAAATGTCACCTTTGCTCAAACTCAGAAGACCAACCATAGAAAGTTCACAATAAAAGTATCATATTTTGTTGGTAGAAGGTCATTTTTGTTACATCAGAGCTTCTTCCAGCTGAATTGTCTGGACTGTCTACAAAATTTTATTTGATCACTGTAGACTACTTATTTAAAATGTAAAGGGACACACTTCAAATTTAACACTTTTTTATCTCCCTTACAACCTATATAGTTTCTCTCTCTCTCTCTCTGTCTGTCTCTTAGAGATGGTCCAGCCTAATCAATAGGGACATACCCCATTTCTGAGGATGTGCAACCCCGTTCAATTATAAATGCAATCTAGTCCTTACTCAGACCTTAAATTAAGCCCATAAACTTAAATACAATACTTAGTAAGTTAAAATCTCATCTCATTAAGGCCTGAAGAAAAAGGACTCTAACTGAGATGACAATATATTACAGAAAAGAAGATTCATTTCATTTCATTCCAAAGACATGCATCTGGAGCGTTTATCCCCGAGCTTCAGCTGAAAATGGGTTCTGTTCTAGTTGGACTTTACTGGTAAACAAATGTTAAATAAATAATTTAACTGTAACATTCAAGCAATTAACACTGCTTTAATTGATTTATTTACTTTGTTATTTTAATTTATTTGCCAACAGATAACTTGGCATGCAGTATAGTTAAGAGCATTATGCCTGAGTTTACTTGAGTCATTTGGGTAAAATTTAAGTTTTGCAGATGTTGCATTTCAATTAAAAAGTGTTAATTGCTGAAGATGTTAAAATGTAAAGAAATCATATAGGCATGCATCTGGAGGATGTGAATGAGTTTCTCATCTGTTTCTTATCAGTTATTAGAGAAACACACAATTAAAGACAACACAGCTTACCATTAAACTGTAAACTTTTATACATTATTCAGCATATGAGGAATCATCTGCACCAGTCAGCTTTGCAGCACTGTCGCAGATACTTTATCCTTCCATGTTTCATGATATGCATGCTGTAGAGCACGTGCTGCATAGTCTGAAATGTCTTATTTTTAATATAAAAGCTGACTGTAGCTATAAGGAAACAAGAGGATTTTGCTAACTCAAGTCAGACTATCTAAGCCTTTTACTTATCATTCTCTGTGTTCATTTTAAATTTTATTTAGCGATTGCCAACATAACTGGTTAATGGAAAATAAGCTGGTATTCACTGTCAAATTGCTAATTACGCAACAAATTTTTGGCTGAAATTTTAAACTTGCCACTAGGTAATAATTCATTGAATCGTGCAACACTACAGGGCACTTAGCTAAATGAGACAGGAAAAAGGGGCATGTAAATGACTGTATATTGACAGCTAAAAGAAGAAGCACAATCTACTGAGTGTATAGTTACATGCAAATAATGATCAGAGAAAGCATGTTGTGATTTATAGTCATCAGCTGCAAAGTTGCACAGGCACTTGTGTGTGAGTATAGAGGCAAAAACACCCTGAATTTGTAAGATTGCATGAGTGAAGTTACTTGTAGAAGCAGTGGGTATTATTCTGCAGCATTTACATGGCAGAACTAGTTGTTTCCCAGTGGCACAACATGACAATACTCAGAACCACCAAAAGCTATACCGCTAAAGACTATATCACACCAGTTGCCAGGTCATCAGTTACGGGACAGCTTTTGGTTGGTTTTTGAACCACAGACTTCAACTTGAGGGACATGTGGGTTTCCCATGCTAGATAATGCTACAATACATGCATCTCTTACTATTTTTGTTACATGGACCTTCCACAGACAAACTGGGGATACATAGGTAAACCACAAGCACCAGCCAGTCAGATACTCTTAATCTTCATAAAGAAATTGCTGCCATATGTTGAATAGCACATCCGCTTCTCTAGCATGACAAGGGAGAGACCCATTACCATTCATGGATTTTATTATAATGACCATCTCCTCAACATGCTGAAAGTTATATATTACAACCATTTCACAACAAAGGCTCCATGTGATGCCCAAGGCAGCATTACATAAATAGGACATGAGGCCATTCCAGTAGTTGCATGGGAATAATAACCCATGTGTCTTCACAGTATTCTAGTAGTGTTCATGATTCCCAGATATGGAACACAATTCATTTGTATCTCTCTTTCCTTTGAGAAGTCAAAGCCACCTAGTTCGTAAGAGAAGGCCCACTGTTACGTTCATATATCTAAAACCACAAACAGTATGTGCACATCTCATGCCACCCATATTTCTACTTCTCATATGGCCCAGATATACTGCAGGTGATACAGGATATCAGCTTGAAGCCCTGGTCAATGATGATCATACACAACCAAGAAAGTACAGCTAAACAAGACTATAAATCTGCTAAGCACAACCAAAAATGCAGTGGAGCATGGTTTCAGCCTTCAGTAATCCTAGTTTGCTACATAAACACAATTGCAGAACACTTTATTATACCTCTGCCGCAGCCTTTCAACTATTTGTAGTGTGTTGAGTACTATGTTACAATCTCAGGAAGTACGCATCCAAGATATCACTGCTGGGAACCCTACAGACTTGCAATAGCAGGATTTGCTGAATTGTCAGCATATCATACTCTGGTGACAACACTAATGTTCATAACAACAAATGGACACTAAGCAACTCCTACTGCCAGTGTGTACAGTATACAGCAGCACAGCTAATGCAGCAATGTCTTGTCTACCTCTAACGGCACTTATATGTATATAATGGAAATGTGATGTCACACAGAATTATGTGATGCATGAGGTGCTCTGTTTAGGTCATGATGTTAAGTGTGAGGTCAAGTCACACCTTGCATTATACATGTTCACATATACAAAATAGGGAAAAGGATGGTGAGAGCAGCAACTGTCATCATTTGCACAGATGCATAGATACAATGAAACTGGACACATGGCTGTCTACAAAAAAGTGATGTGAAGTTAGTGGTCAGTTAAACCAGAGAAATGTGTCATTGGATCATGAGCTATCAGTGGTATAGATGATTTCCTCTGTCGGCTGGGTTGAAAAGGCAATGCAGACTTGTGCAGTCTGACCATTGTGATGGTGGTTCATGGGGATGCACTGCATGCCTATGCAATAGAACCTCTGCTGTGCACAGATATAGCTTGCCTAGGGACCCTAGTGACAAAGGTAATAAAACAGGAATTGTAGGGGTGAGCAAAGATTGTGATTCTTCCACATAGCTCTGGTGTCTGGTAGCAGCTATCCTGTGGTGGTATGTGGTGATGTTCCAGTTGTAGGAGTAGCAGACTGTGCTTCACACAGTGCCTGTATGTGTCCATCCCAGGTATGCACACACCTTTGGCAATGGTATCACTGTAGTGTAGGACTCCAGTGGTTGCACTGCCTAATACATGCATGGAAGTGGCTATGACTGCAAGGTTTACCACCATAGATTACAGCAGTGCAATTGTGGTATCACTCCCTTGGCTCCAGTATGTCCAAGAAGCTTTAGCAGTGTTGGATGACCTTCTCAGAGACCAAGCATCACAACAGTCTTCTCCAAGTTGGCACTAGTAGCTCTGGACTGCATACCAGTTATAGCCCTGCATATCCGTTGTTTGATGCATAAAACTACCCACAGATTTGTGGATGGTTATGTCTTTAGCCATCATCTTGAACCACTGGTATCCTACTGCAACAAGTGTAGCTCACATGTGGTGCACTGGTTTGTCATCAAAGAACCATAGGTACCAGTTTTAGTTCTGCTGATCTCAAGGTAGGCCTCTTAATAGGAATGGTGGGCCCAAATGCTGTGCATAATGAACACGTGTCATCATGAACAATGAATAACAAATCTTTCAAGAATGGCAGAAATGGTCAGTGTGCCCTGAGATTATGACTCAGTCTGTTTGCTGATAGCATCATCACCAAGCACTACTCAATTGCTGACCACAGGCTGTTATCCTGTGTCACCTTTACAGCTATGGTCTAAATGCATGCTGGTGATTATTAAACACTTATTATTAAATACTTACTTAACATACACACAACACAAGCACATCAAACAAACAACAACCACACAAATACACTTAAATTCCTACATTTAACACTACACTAAACTAAACATACACTTATATCTACCCACTTACCTTAACCCAAACCCTAACCCTAAGGTCCGTCACTATTGCACACTCACCTAACCAGCGCCCTTACCCTAACTCACTTAAACCACCCCTAACCCTAAAGTCTATAACTATCGCATACACGCCTAACCCGCACCCTAACCCTAACTCACTTATCCCGCCCCTAACCCTAACGTACAAACAATCACACACTTACCTGCACCCAACCTGTAACTTTCCACCACACTGCTAAGAATAGCAAATCCACAGAAACGGCCAACCCAGTTCTTTCCCGAGGAAAGAATTCACTGTTCTGCAGCTTCGCTATTCTTAGCATTCACTGAATAGTGTTTGATATCAGAACATTCAAAGTTTTAATACTTCCATGTTCTGATATAGACCCCCTATAGTAAACATTTGCAGTGCTCAGTATGTGCTCCCTGACGTCACTCTGGGATCAATCACTGTCACTGTATAGCATTACAGTCTGGCTACTAACCTGGCTGGTCACCATATGAGAAACACTGTGTTTGGCCACTCCAAGAGCTCATGCATCAAAGTACAGTGCACATTTTATCATTATCTTCATGCAGAGATGCCAAGGAACATTCATCATCTTTGAAGGCTGCAGTGAGATGTAGTCAGCCCTTTCTGTTGCAAGCTGCGTGTCTTCTACATGGCTTATCTTATCTTGCCATTGACATGCTTCTAGTATTGCAGAGCATTGTGATCTTTCCTATCTACAGTATTGATGTTGTGGACCACTGTATCTCACACATATGACACTGTGATTAGCAAAGAATGTAGCAGATGGGGAATACCTGTGCAGGGCATGGCTCTGGGATGTAGCACATAGGGGTTAACTGGTTGCTCTAATGGACAGTGCTTTCCTGATAGAAGGTGTGGGGGTTCACAGGAGCACATAGGTAGCCCATGCAGCAAGGATATCATTCCAGGAGTGTAATACGTGTAGTTCTTCTCAGCAGGTGTACCCGTATCATATGAGCACATTGCATGAAGGCTATGTAGGGGAAGCAATTATCAGGTTGTTTGCAGCTGACTTTAGCATACTCATAAATTCCAGACAAGCAATGCAATGGTATATCTAGAAGTGCTATCACTGCCTAGTCCCAAGCAGGGCACATGGGTATACAGGAATGATGTCTTACAAGTGAGGTGAGACTAGAGAGGAAATGGTGTTGTCCTTATGTAGTGAGTCTAGAAATGCATAACCTACACACTCTGTAGCTGCACATCTATGCTTCAGGCAAGCATTGCACTAAACACTAGTGTTCCCATTACTACATTACTTTCACAGAAAGCTATTGCGAGGCTATCTTTAACATAGCTATGACACTGCTGCAGTACCCCTTAGTAATGTACTACAGATGACTGTGTACCTTCTCTGGTCTCTTTCATGTGGAATTTCTACTTCTCTGCAGTGTTTCAAACTGCATATGTAATTCTGCTGCTGCTTCCTTGCTGCATGTTTTGGGGTCAAACATAGCAGACTAGTCATAAAAGTCTTTATTATATAGTAATTTGCACTGTAAATATGCTAATGAAACTACATTTTGCTGATATCCTTCTTTCTCTATATTTGTTAGAAGCACATTGACATGAGTTATATGTGTGTTCTTATGCTCATCAGTGATATGCCATGCACATCTGCAGGTAAGCTATGTGTGCATGCACATTCTGCTACCTTATAGCACTATAGTACATTAAAACCAGTTTAACATCCCATGTGCAGTACAATTCTCAGGATGACATTTTGTGATGAGGAAGATTGGCTGCATTGGCTGCCGTTGGCACTGCATCACAGAGAACATCTGTTGAATTAAAGAAATACAATAATTCTATCTCTCTGACATAACCAGTTCAGGGAATGGCCATTGGATCTTTATGCAGTTCCATTTTATAAGATGAATGCCTTGTATGACCTGACAGACCAGCTGACCAATTCTACTGGAATCTTCCATACTTGTGAGGAGATACTGGCATGAAGACCTACACCACTGCTTCAAAGGAAAATACCTCAGTATGGGAAGCAAAGCTGATGCTGGAACATCTTGTATAGAAAAGTAATCATCATCATCATCATCATCATGATAATCAACCTCATTTTCCCATTTTCTACACGGGGTTGGGTATAGCATAACCTGGCACCCCTTCTCTTAAGTCAATGGCACTTGTTTACCTTCTTTGACAGTCATGTCTGACTCAATGGCACTTGTTTGCCTTCTTTGACAGTCATGTCTGACTGTTTCATCCTAATTTCTTCTTGTATTTTTCCTCTCTCAAATTTCTTCACCAAATACTCTTCTGTTTTACATTACATGTGACTGGACTAGCATAATCTCCTTCACTTTCTGTGCAACTGGGATTACTTTGGCTTTGGATTTGATATCTGAATGACTTTAACCACGGCATTCAGAACTATGTAGCTGAAACACTTGTGTGCTCCTAAGATGTCATTTGCATTTTTGGCCATTATCTGAAAATACTCAGATTTAACCATAGCATTCAGAATCCATGTAGCTGAAAAATGTGCATATATTCCATAAGCCCATTCAAAGGAGGTTTAAAGTATTATATGGTGAAATCTCTAGCTTGCCAGAGTCTTTCTGATGTTTTTGACTAGGATTTTTTTTCTGTGTGTCATTTTTACTTGTATTTTGTCAATTGCTGAGAAATTTTGCAGTCATACTAATGTGATGGACAAAAGAATTTAGTTAAAGCTGGGTGTTTTCAAATAATGATGAAACTATCTACTTACTCTTTTGTGGTGAGCCCATATAAAAGGGCAAAATATGTTGCATTTGCACATACTGGGATTTTACTTTATTAGTCTGAATGTCTTCATAAAAACTTGTAAAATGTAATTCTCATTCTGAGGCTATCTAGGATGAACACTTATCTGTCTTTAATGGATCATATGCATATTTCTCATGAGTTTCTTTCATAGGAGGTTGAAGGTATGGACTTTTTTTTTAACATTTTTTTTTTATTTTTCAAATACAGTTGAATAAATTCCACAGCATTTGTATATCACATTTTAAATAACTATGTACACAATTTACATCAACCTGACACTATAAAAGAGCTCAATATATACAATTACTTTATAGGTATAACAATCCAGTTATCAGAGTATATCTGTTCAGTTACTGTAAAGTGTCAATCAATGATTAGACTTTTTTTCCATGGATTGTTAATAAATGCCTTAGGATGAATTCGTAATTCTTTAAATTTAATTTCCAACAATGCTGTGGTCTTCAGTAGGCTGTAGAAGTCTTACAAAGTCTGTATTGTGTTTGTATTCCATCTTCTTGTTATACACTTCCTTGAGCTTGCAAGTATTGTCCATACTAGATGCATATTTGACTCATTCAAATGGGGATCTTCATACACATTTAATAATACTAGAGCTTTATATAAGTTAAACAATTGATTAAATAAAGCTTGTAAAAAAGTTTTTAATACCATTCCAAAATGGCTTAATTTTAACACAGTCGAAAAAAATGTGATTCCAATCTGCATTGTGTATTTGCTCACACCTCCAACATATTCCCTTTGTGGAAGAATTAATTTTAGTAATTCTATCTAGAGTTAAGAATGCTCTGTGCAAGCATTTCCAATTAAACACTTTCCCGTATTGTGTAAAGGATGTATGTTGCATTGGTAATAAAATATTTGATTTAATTTCTTCATTTAGCTGTAATGAGTGTCCTTTTGTTATATAATTCCAAAATGAGGATTTGGGTGCTGTTTTATAATTTATCAATATCTTGTAAAATTTTGGAATGCTATTTCCCATGTCATAATCATTATATATGATTTCATATAGGTATTTCATAAGTTTAAGTATTTCTTTAAATGAAGAATTACTAATTATTCTGCATAAATCTTGCAAATATATCAGAATGCTTTGCCTAGTTAGCCAACCTTGTAGAATTTTGTATTGTGTTCCTATTGTTTGCATATCCAGAACTTTTAGTTCTTTGATACATTGAAACCGACAAACAAATCCTTTCTGTTCCCAGGAATTAATTATTTCTCTGCATATTTTATGTAGATAGCTCTTTGTAACTATGAATGGTGTTAAAAGATCAAACCAGATTTTTAAATCTATATTTGCATTAATAATTTTCTTAAATGAGTCAATGTAATAATTAATCCTACAAGTTTTAGTGGGCTTAGTTATGTTATATTCATACTAATACATAATATGTGCCATGGCAAATTGTTTTTATCTGTTTTTTTAATTTTTTTTTTTGTAAATAAAATTCATTTATTGATATTACAGTTAGTAATTCTTTCCAATTTGTAGAATAATATAGACTTATCCAATCTGAGACTGTTTTAGATATTGATACTTTTATATATGTTTTTATATTAGGAAAGTAAAATCCTCCCTGTTTCCATGGTCTGATATAATGTATTAAAGCTATTCTGTTTCTTTTGGGAAACCATAAAAATTTTATTAGGCCGAGTTTATTTCTTTGAATATATTACTTTCTTGTAACAGTTGTATTGCCAAAGCTATATATAGAATCTTGGGTAGTAAAACCATTTTTATTAACTGTAGTCTATCTTCAAATGTTAATATTATTTTGTTTCACTTTTTGACAGAGAGTTTACTTGTATTGATGATAATATTATAGTTTTTTTAGACTAATTCATTATTATCCTTGCATAACTCAATTCCTAGATATTTTAAGGTAGATTCTTGTTTCCCTATAATGTGATCCCACTTAGTCTGCAATTCTTTTTTTTTATTTAAAAATAAAAATGTTGATTTTGATTTATTGAAACAGAGTCCTGAAGTCCTGTAAAATGTGTCACTTAAAATATCTAATTCTTCTAATGTCTCTTTTGTATTGGATAATGTTAAACATATGTCATCAGCAAAGAGCATTACTTTAGAACTGTATTGTTCATAAACATCTACTCCTTTGATTTTTGTATTGTTACATACTGAATCTGCCAATAGTTCAATAGCCAAAGCAAATAGAATCAGTGACATGGGACATCCTTGTTTAGTACCCTTTGTTATATGTATAGATTCAGAGGTGAAAGGACCTAGCTTAACATATGCTAAATTATTTGTATATATATATATATATATATATATATATATATATATATATATATATATATATATATATATATATTCTTTAGTAGATGAACAAAGGAAGGAGGAAATTCAAATAAAACCAGCATTTTGAATAAATAGTCCCATTTTAGGGAATCAAGGGTTTTCTCTATATCTAAGCCAATTATGAGTGTTTCTTTATTTTCTCTATTAACATAATCTATAAGAGAAATGATTATTTTAATATTGTCATGTGTGTGTCTGATATATAAATCTAGTTTGATCATTATTTATTGTTTTGGATAGTAGTATTTTCATTCTGTTAGTTAATATTGCCATAAATACCTTATAGTCATTATTTAATAATGATAAAGGTCTATATGAGGTATAGAGGTTTGGGGATTTGTTTTTCTTTAGGATTGGTGTGATTAAGGAATATCTCCAAGGGGGTGGTATTAAAGCTTGTGACTGAATTTCTAATAGAGTTTTATGGAAGAGGGAGATTATCTTTGAAGGAAAAAGTTTATGTATTTCCATAATAATGCCATCTATACCTGGAGCTTTATTATTTTTACCCTCTTTTATTGTATCTGCAATTTCTTTGTTGGATGTGGGTGCTTGTAAATCTAGTTTTATTTTTTTCTGGTATTTTTTGTATTAGAACATTTTTCATCTAGATTTAATTGATCAATATGTATGTTTTCGTTTTGGAAATGTTCCGTATAGTGATTTTTATAGGTATTAAGAATGCCACCTATATCCGAGAACTGTTCCCCTTTCTTTTCATGGAAGATACTTTTAATGTTATTAACTTTTGATTCTTATGGATAAATTATGTACATATTTGGGAGAAGTGGCCAAGGTATTAATTTTTAGTTTTTCTAAAGCTAAACTAGTTTTATGTGTTAGAATTGTCTTGTATTTATTGTTTAATACTTCTACTTTCTTTTTCATTTCCAAATGATTTTGATTTTTTTCAGCTTTTACTGACAAAAGTTTGGATTGTAGATCTAATAATTCAGAATCCAATTCTCTGATTTTTTTTTTTTTTATACCAAGTTTGGGTTTTACCATATATGTACGCTTTGAATGAGTCCCATATCATTATTTTATTTATCTCTGTGGTGTAATTAATATTGTATTTATTTTATTTATTTTACATTTGTTGACCGGGATAGTCCGACTGGATGCATGTCTATTTTCAGAGGAGGCCCGGGGAGAAAAGCTCCAGGTAAACAGAAACACTAAAAACATGTTACAATTATAATTTTGACAAAGAGTACATAAGCAAACAATAATAAATTTGTCCCACAATTTTGAGTTAAACCCTGGTAAAAGCCAGGGGTAAATTAAACAGTAGCTGATTAATAGATTTTACGTAATCTAGAAGAGAGTTAACCAGGCTTAATACAATGACATAGCCAGTTTAGTGCCAGATGTTGTTTGAGTCTAGTTTTAAATTGACCTAGGGATGAGAGTAAAGTAATGTCAGCTGGAAGTGAGTTCCAGGATCTGCTTACAGAGTTTGCAAAGAGAGAGTCACCATCTGCATTGTTAATGTTGCTTGTCTGAATTAGTAGTCTATTAGAGGATCTAAGCAGTCATGGATTGTGATAGGGGGTGATAAGATTTTTAAGTGCAGGAGTATTGTCCAAATTATAAAAGATTTTATAAGCCATGTTCAGTTGGTTATACTGAATTAGACTGGGTAGTTCAAGCCACTCAAGCTGGTTAAGATTGATGGAATGATGTGTCCTAAAAGGCAGCCCAGTGACAAACATGGTGAAGTGGCTGTAGCAGGTTGAGAGTTTGTTAAGAACAGTCTTATTTATATTAGATAGTATAAGGGATGTGTACAGAAGTGTTGAGAGAAGGTGAGAGTGAACTATGGCAATTTTAGCTGTAGGGGTTAGGAAGGCTTTTATTCTGTAAAGTGACCCTAGTTTTTTATTTATGTTTTTTATTGATTGGTTTACATGTAGGTCAAATTTTAGAGTATCTATAATGACACCTAGTAGTTTTGTAGAGGGGTCAGTGGAGATTAATGTGCCATCATTTGCATTTATGTTAAAGGTAAAAACAGGAGAACTTTGCGTTGGTGAAAATAACAACATTTTAGTTTTTTTGGGATTTAGTATCAAACAACGTTCAGAAAGCCAGTTTTCTTTAGTGTTAAAGGTAGACTGGGTAGCAGACCACAAGTCTGTTGGAGATGTGGTGGAACAGATCAGGATGGAGTCACCAGCGTATTGGATACAGCTAACTTTTGGGATGACAGTATACAGGTCATTAATGAAGATGGAAAACAGCAGAGGCCCTAGTATAGAGTCTTGTGGTACTCCAAGGGTGTTGGGTTGTAGGTTAGAAAGTTTATTCTGCCAAATAACAGCCTGCTGTCTCCCATTCAGGTAGGATGTAAACCATTGAAGGACCTTAGTATCTAGACAGAATGTTTGCAGGGTGTGTATTAGAAGTTGGTGATCAACCATGTCGAATCCCTTGGAAAGAACCAAGAAGAGGGTGGATGATATGTGATTGTTGTTGCGATTATGGTTTATGGTGTTGGTGAAAGCTAGTACAGCTGAAGTAGTGCTGTGGTGTGGACAGAAGCAGTGTTGCGTATCTGCCATGTGGTGATTCTGGATTAGGTGCTGCATGAGTTGTCTGTGAATAAATTTTTCCATAATCGTTGCAAGTGGAGAAAGTATGGCTATTGGTCTATAATTGGAGAATTCAGCAGAGCTGCTTCCTTTATGAAGTGGGATTACACAGGATATGTTCCAGATGGTGGGAATTCTAGCTTCTGTTATGGTTTGATTAATTAGTATTGATACTGGGTAGGCAATAGCATCAGCTGATTTTTGAAGGTACTCGGCGGGGAGCTGATCAGCAGAGAGTGTGGTGGGTTTTAATTTTTGATCAAGGTACGGGTAAGTGACATGGCCACTGGTTGGAAGCTGAATGAGGGTAGATTTCTAGGGGTCGTACTTTTAGGACCAGGGGAATCAGGAGGTAGTTGGCTTGCTAGGGCTTGAATTGTCTCAGTAAAGAATTGTTTAAAACTATCTGAAACATCCTCGGGGCATTTATCAATAGTAGCAGCTGGGATGGGGGAAAAAGTTTGTCCAGGATGAAGTAGATTATTCAATCCTGCCTAAAACGTCTGAGGGTTGCTTTGATTTACTGTCTGTAAGGTGCAGTAGTATTTTTTGTTTTGTAAAATGGATTTTTTGATTTTGTTCCTAGATTGCCTATATTTAATTTGATCTTTGTGGTCTTTAGTAGAATGCCATAAAGCCGATAATTTATTTCTATAGGTAATTTTGAGTCTAGACTCTTTAGAAAGCCATGGTGCAGTTTTTGCTTTTGTTCTCTTTGAACGAGCATGTGCATGCAAATCTAGGATCTCAAGAAATTTGTTATTAAAGTATGCAACTGCCTCCTCTAAGGGGAGGTGCTTTAGAATAGACCAGTTACACGAGTTAAGTTCTTGTTGGAATTTGGCAAGGTCAAAGTCTTTTTTGTTTCTAACTTTTCTGAGTAAGGGTTGTTGGGGATTAATGGCTTTTTGCTTAACTGTATAAGTGAGAAGATGATCGCTTAGGTCGTTAGGGAGAGTACCAGCAGTGTATAGCTGGGGGCTGACTATTTATGAGTACCCAGTGGAGTATTCTTTCTTTTTGGTTGGGTTTTCTTAGCCTGGTAACGGTGGATATAATTTGATTAAAAGCATGCAGGTTAATATGGGTTGATGGGGATTCTGAGGAACAGTTGCTCCAGTCTATGTTAAAATCCCTGAGTAGTAGGGTTTCTTGGCGGTAATGACATGATAGCCAGTGTAGGGTGTCTTCAAGTGTAGTTATAGTGTTACCTGGGGAAATATACATGCAGATGATATCAATCCATTTACTTTTGTTTAGTTGCAATCTAGTTGCAAGAATTTCGGAGTTATTAATCTGAGGTGAATGTGTTACATCTATGGTCACATTTAAGTCAGATTTGTAGAGTATAGCTACCCTTCCCTCCTTCCTGGAAACAGGAACCAGCCTGATTATGTAATACCCAGGTGGTAACACTTCCTTGTCTGTAGTGTTAGGTTTTAACCAGGTTTCAGATAGCCAGAACATTTCCATGGAGTGGACAGTCAGGAGTGCATGCAGTTCATGTACCTTGTTATTAATGCTTCTAATATTGAGATGACAGACTAGGAGAGAGTTAGTTGGTCTATTGATTGTAGGATTGTAGCTTAGGTTACTAGTAGAGGGGGTGTATATATCAGAAGTGGATGGGCCAGGGTTGGGGTGAATGTCACCACCAAGTATTAGGCTAGGTCTGTACTTAGTGATAGGCTTCAGGAATTTATTTATAAGTTTGTAGTAGTGTCTGGAACGAGGGATAATATGCCAGGGGTAAGTTTGTTTTTATAGAGTGAACAAGACATTGAGCAGTACCCGGTATTATATGTATGGTTGAAGGTGGGAAGATTTACAGCTGGGGTGATAGTATGGCCCTTTGGGATTTCATTTCCTTGAGAAACTGGTTTTCATACAAGGTAAGGAGGTATGGGACCAGCAGGAGGGGTAGTAGAGGGGAATAAATCCTTGTTAGGGATACAGCTATTGCATGAAAGAAATTCAAAATGTATTTCCTGGTGATACAACACCAAAAGAAAGGGTGGAGGTAACTATACTGGTAGGGGATGGGAGAATGCCAGATAAAAGCTGACAGGTGCTAGTAGAATATAGATAGAGGCAAGGGGGTGTGGTGAAATAACCTAGATGAAAGCTCATTGGATGTAGTAAGTGGGGAGAAGCTAGTTTATATAAATGTAGAGGTAGTGGGGGTGGGTGAGAATAGGGGGCAGGGAGGGGAGCAAAGTGAGCCCGAGCGAAGCGAGGGTGAACGGAGCAGGTTTATTGCAATCAACAAAGTTTCCTAGGACTTCCTAGAGCTGTAAGGTAAGTATTTTAGCTCTTACATTACACCAGTTTTAGCACATAGTAAGTATTTTAGCTCTTAAATTACACCAGTTTTAGCACTTAATAAGTATTTTAGCTCTTACATTACACCAGTTTTAGCTATGAAGAACTGTAATTCAGATAATAACTAGAGTTTGAACTCTTTAATTATAGTTATATATACTGGAATTCTGGAGTTAAAGATTAATGGTTTGTACCCATTTTGAAGTTTTAGTATCAATGAATTGTGGTCTGAAGAGGGGCAGGGAGTGATTGAGAAATTAATGATTTTAGAGTGCAAGTCATAGACAGCAAATATTTTATCTATTCTAGTTTGGGTACCAAATCTGTGATCTTGATGGGAAAACAACAAAGATTTATCTTCTTTAAATTTGAAAGTATTTACAAGATGAAATTTTTCTATCATCCTGTTTAAAGCTTTTTATACAGCAGATGTACACAGTGGTCTAGTATTTGTAGTTTCAGAAATATCAGATATACAGTTAAAATTTCCTCCTAATATTAATTATTGGAAATTAAATCCAAGTGTTTTCTAACAGTATCTGATCCAATGCCTGGGAACCAGTATAGCTTGGCTAGGGTCCATATTCTCTTATTATATTTAACTAGTACTAATGCCATAAGGCCTTCTTTATCTTCATACTTATAAACGATTTCTGGGTTAATCACATTTGTTTTCCATAAAATTGTTACCCCTTTTGCCTTTTCTTATAAGTGGATTGCGCCAATATCATATATTCCTCAGGATTCCATTTGTAATTGTCATTTGTTTTGAAATGAGTTTTTTGAAGGAGGACAATTTGTGCTTTGTTCAGTTTTAAATATTTTAGTAGATTTGATCTCTTGCTAGGATTGTTTAAGCCATTGGTATTTAAAGATAATAAAGTTAAATCCATCTTAGGTTATTTAGACTATGTATTTTTGTTTTATTGTGACTATTAAACATTTTCCTCTGATAACTATAAAGTATATGTTTGAGCTTTTAAAGGAAATTATCAGTTTTATACTTTGAGTGTTTACCAATAAAGTAATGTTTTGGTCAGGTATACTAAAATGGTTTTGTGAAATAACAAATTTAAATTAATAAATGTTAACAAAACTAAGATCCGCACTAGCCATGGAATGAAAATCATTCCTAATCTGATGGATAAACCTAAGTCCATCAGATTATCACTCATACCGTAACAATCCAGAACATCTGAGCTCCATAAATTCAATTATCATATGGAGAATATTTGTAATAGGAATAAGCAATATTTATATTATTTTGAACAGATATAGTACTATTGTAGATTAGACAGAATTCTAATAAAATATCAATGTCTACTTATTGTATAAACAATTAATATTTACATGAAAGATAGATGACACACAATTCAATCATAGTAAAGTAGATGTATCATATATAAAACCTCAGTAAAAGATTATAGGGCACAGTTATTTAACCTATTCACCCTTATTGATGAAGTCTTTCAAAATGCATTACTTAATATAAATAGATGGTAATAATATTTATACTTAATGTTTATAATAAAATGTATTTTACTGGCTATATCAAAAGTTATATTTCATTGTTTGCCAGCAATTAAGTAATCACTTTGTTTATGGCTAACTTACTTAAAGCATCAAGTTTGTTTTATGTGAACATTGATGAAAGTTAGTGCATTTTAATTATCAGTGCATCCCTCTTCCCCCCATTTCCTACACATAAGGATTTTTTATATCTGTCATTGCTTATTATATAATCAGCAAAATTATAGGTTAAAAACAACAAATTCAGTTATTGTGATTAATGATTACATGTTCCCTTTCCATACTCATAAATTGCCATTTTATGGCATATACTGAAAGTTTTTAGATTTAAATGGCAACATTATATTTTGTATAATAAGCAAAGGTTAAACTAAGTGACTGTTGTCAATTTAATACTATTTGTTCAGAAGGTGATTGTTACATTCTCTGACATTCCTAGTTCAGGCTTCTATTGTCTCGCTTGAACAACTTTTTGATGTCATGTATAAAACATTAGTTACCTTGGTAACAGCTTAAGTATTATGTATGGTCAGAATGTGTTACAAAACAACAATTCAAATTAAAGCAATTATATGACTTGTTATGCACATTTAGTTATATGAGAAAATCATCATGCTTCCCATTGATGTTCAATATAGTGTATGTCATTTATGACAAGTTAAAACAGTAGTGTTATTATACACAAGCCCATGTTATTAAAGTGAGTGTCTATTGTGAATTTAATACTATTTGTTCAGAATATGATTGTTACATTCTGTGACATTTCATGTTCAGGCTTCTATTGTTTCTCTTGAACAACTTTGTCAGTTTGATGTCATTTATAAAACATCAATTATTATTAAAATTGTGCTTATTATTTATTTATTTTTTCAAGAATCAACTTAATGAGCTAAACAAATTGTTGGGAGACCATCAATATGTGTACACGTGGTTTAAAACAGCCATTTTATTATATATATATATATATATATATATATATATATATATATATTTATATATATATATATATATTTTTTAAACCAAAATCGTCATTGCCGAGAATCATCTCAGAGGCTCCTCAGAGCCATTAAGCATTATCGTCACTCTGTCTTCATTACCATAGCAACCTGGGAGCATCTGTTTCTGTTAGTATGTCTGTGTACTGCATATCAGAGGCTCACGGTGCACCTGAAGCAAAGCTTCACTTCACTGCAACTTCAAGACTAAATTCTCTCCCTTTCAGTGAGGCAGCAACCAGAAAAAGAACAGAGAGCAAACAGATCAAAAAAAAAAAAAAAAAAAAGAAAAACTCCCAACAAGCCGCCACAACAAGAGACAACATACTCTTCCAGCCCTCCCACCTCTCACTCAGCAGACATACAAACAAACCATTCTCTGCGAAAATATCCCAAATCACTGTTATATCCACCCCCTTCCCCTGGATCCAGGCTAAAACACCAAATGTCTTTTCCTAATTCACAAGCATCAGTAAACCTCAATCACAAGCTGTAACCCACAGCTTCCCAGAGACGAAAATGGCAACATATAACATCTGCCCTTCTAAGTCATCTATTTTGTTAAGCAGCCATATATTCTGTTAAGCAGAAATTCTTTTTGGAATTCTTCCTCTTTGAGTCTCCCTTCAGTGTCATTTAGAGCAGTCTCTATATTTGTTATTTTTGTATGGTGTTGCTGTAATAGTTCCTTAAGAGTATCAGTCTGTTTTTGAGAATTTAATTTGAAATTTTATAAGTCATTTTTAAAGCCATCCATCTGCAAAGATAGTTCCTGTAAGGTAGATGTCATCAATTGCAGTTCTTTTTTCAAAGCAGCATCTGGGTGAGAATTCCTTGAGTTGTTCATATTCAGTGACTCATCTGAATATCTCCAAGTTACTTGACAGGAAAATTTTTGTATAGCTCCACCAAAATTTATATTCATGTAGTTTAGTAATTTATCTATAGATTTCTGATGTTTTAAACTTGAAGATAATACAATTTTCCTATATTATTATACTAGTTTATGGAGTTCTCAAACTGCACTGCTCTCAGTTGGCCATCTGGGCTCCTCCCCCAAGGTATAGACTTTTTGATGCTTTTGCCTATGACTTTTTCTGTGCGATGTTTTTACTTGCGTTTTTTTTTAATATTGGGAAATTCTGTGGTCATCCTAATGTAATGCATATAAGTCTTTTGTTAAAGCTGAATGCTTCAAACAATAGCCAAACTATCCATTTATGTGGTACTGATGAGCCCATGAAAACAACAAAATATGGCATGCCTGCAGCTAATGGTGTTTATTGCCCTGAACACCTTAATAAAAACTTACATAAAGTCATGGATATTCAAAAGCCATGTAGCTGAAACAGATGTGTTTCCTTAGGAGGTTATTTCCATATTTCCCATGAGCCTTTTTCATACAAGGTTTAAGGTTTAAGCTTCTCAGGATCTTTTTAATGTTTGCTGATTAGAATGAGGAAAAAAGTTGTATAGCCTGTTGATGAAGGAGAATATAGAAAGTGGTAAATTAGATATATTGATCAACATAAACAAATTTAAATATAAAAAAATGATACAATTATGTTATCTTACCCTCTTAGTCTGTTGCGAATAGACAGGGATGAACATGAGGTAATGACAGATTTTATTGTCCTCATCTCAACAATCTCAGCAGATGGCAATTACAGCCAGTTTTACCAAGTGCAAAATCTACAGTTCCAAGAGGATAGATATCACATTGTCAATCCAAGTGCGTCCAGTCAAAGTTATATTTTTTCCACTGATAACATCTGGCTGTTGCACTCTCTGCAAGGTTGTGCACTACAAAAGTAAAAGTTTTTGAATGTTTTTGATGATGAAAACTCTTGAGAATTCCATAGACTGCAAAGTGTTCAGATCTGTCTATACTTAAGGAAATAAATCCAGACTGTGCACTGTAAGGTCTGATAGTCTAAAACTTAGACACATTGGCCCCATAATGTTAAAACATGTTTCACTACAGAAGATACTAATAGTAAGAAAGACTGAAGGCAAAAGAAGAAGGGGAATTAAAGATTAATAGATAGCATTACTGAGGTAATAAATATGAAATACAAAAGCTTGAATCACTTCTGTCTTTGAGGTTGTGAAGAGTCAGAGTCACCAAAATGACTAAACAACAACATAAAAATATGTGCAATAACATCTGTGCCAAATGGAATCTGTAATGATCCAAAATCACCAATTAGTCTCAGTTAAAAAAAAAAAATTGTGTGAAGAAGCATCTTTGTAGAGTCAGCATTTTCAGGAAGAGGTGAGCTTTGATACTAATCAGGTTACAGGGACTATAAAAGACACTGTCAATTGAAATCATCTCTTATGATGCCACGTGTCCATTCAGTGCTGTTTAATGAGACTAAATCTGTAACAGAGATTCAAACAGTGCCATCTATATACAGCTATTTTTATAATTACACATTAGTACTGGTTCTGAAACTGGAATTCTTGTCTATAGAATGTCAACATCATGAGATTTATTAATCAAGTGTGTGGATGCTCTGAAGTCTCTAAGTGCTGTATAGCTGCAGTTTATGCAATTCCAGGATGGTCACCCTAATGTGACTGCTTGCTGCATTCTTTGTCTCCATTCTGTTTATAAGTAGCAAACTCTCTTCACAGAATTCAGCTATTTTAGAATGGATGAGAGTGGAGTTTGAAAATTAACTACCTATTGCCTTTATTTTTGCTCAGAAAACTCGGAACTTATAAACAATAATCAGTAAGGTGTGAAAGCATGGGTGAAATAAACCATTATTTGATATGAATCCCCACAAAAAACTATATATTCTCACAGGAGAAAAGAAGCTGCAATATTTATTTGAACAATCCAGACCCAAACTGAATGAACTGGACTGTGAAAATACTCTTAACAAATTCATGTTTATTTAATCCACATTAAGCACATTTGTCCCACAAAAGAACTTTATCAGAATGAAAAAAAAAAAGACAGAACATAAACATAGGCACTTTATATACTCTTGAAACCCCCTCCTACTTAAAAGAACAAGTTTAAGCTAAGCTAATTAAGGATGCACCATTAAAATGTTAAAGGCAAAGTGTTGAATACATTGATTACCTCTAAGACAATTACACCATGTAGGCTTTATTGAATCTGGCTGATAGCCTCTGACAATCCCAGCCCAATGCATTCTAACTGGTAAGAACAACTCTTGGAAACACAGCCATAGAAAGGACACTTTGTAAACTAGCCACAGAAACCTGGAATTACTTTTGTAATTAAACTGGAAAAGAAAAGGAAAGATGCTTAGTGTTTTACAACTAAATAAAGAAACACTTTTTTGAAACAAACTCAAGGTTCATAGGTTCATAGGTTCATACTAGGCTATCTGCCCTAGGGCATTTATAAGCCTAGCCAG